>NW_025783652.1:0-25562 GCF_021130785.1 Homalodisca vitripennis
AAAATCAATAGTTTGATTGGTAACTTGCGTTTTACTTCATCACCAATCCAACAATAAAAAATATACATCACATAAACAAATAAAACACGAAAAAAGAAGTTTATAAATGCATTTGTAAGTGTTACTGAAACACAATTGCAGCAATAGTAATAACAAAACAGTTTTTTCCAGCATAAACCACACGGAAAAACTAGCACAAATGTAAACACCCAACCGAACCCAAACTGTGTAGTTAATGGCAAACAAGTTAGCAGTGAACCAACTATTGCGTCATCTGTTTTCTTTTTTTATGATGGCAAGATAAACTACCAAGGGAGGCGCAGTTGAAAAACAATAAAAAATCAAATCACAATCCGATTGTATCGAAATTGTAGATTGGCGTGAAATAAGTTATTTGTCAAAACAAAAATGAATTATATGTGATATTAATTTAAATTACAAATCGTTCTACTGGGCTAGATTGCCGGCAATTTATTGCACATTTCACAACAATCTACGTATTGTATACGCTTGGCGAGCAACTCAAAGGGTTTAACCACCTTTGAGAAAGAGGAGAAACTAGTTACAAGTATTATGCTTGGTTTTTAGTAAGGCATATGATTTGCTTTGCGCCATAACTTTAATTTTAAACAAACTTGAATAAAAACCATGGGTATCGCAGAGGTCCTGCTGCTAAAACTGGTTTAAGGAGCCTACCTTGACTGAGAAGACGCAGCCAATTGGATCGAATGTCAAACATCACACAGAAAAAGAAGATTAACTCATACTATAAGATCCAAGCCACTTGCTATAACTGAATGGTGTACCTCTATGAATCTGTTTCTTGGCCCTGTGATGTTTATTTTATTCAACAAAACAAATCATACATGACAATAACCTGCGGCGAACTCGAACTCACTGGTCCTTATAACCACTTATGTATGCAGATTGATACCACCGTCTTACAAGGCAATTCTACTGAGGAATTCTCTCGTATATATCATTGAATATGGCTTGCCAATAATTGCCACACAAATTGACCTAGTGGTTAATACCATCTCAAAGACAAACCAGGTTAGTATATTCGGCAAGCAAGACAAAACCCAAGTTACCAAACTCTTCACAGGAAGTTTGAAGTGAAACCACAGGCCATAATTTCTAGGAGTGACTATTGACAAAAAGTATGTTCATGGGAACATATCATTGTTGACGGGTTCCTGTGTACAAGAAACTGAACTACAAAGCCTTTACGTCTTAAAACGAATAAAAGCCATCAGCAAACCACTGCAACAACCACAATATCAACATAAAATGTTTACAGTATAAAATTTAGTAGCTGCAAGTAGGGAATACATAGGCAGGCGAGACCCACAAAAAGACCAACTAAACAGTATAAGGATTAAAATGAAACACAAAGAAAACACGAGAAAAGGGGTTTCACAGCAAAAGTCAAAAATTTGCAACACCATTGATTGGGTCCGAGAAAGACCATTCATATGAATTGGGATGAAGCCCACATAATACATCAGGGGAACCACATTTCTTCAAAAAGGATAATTAAAAAAAAAAAATAAAAAAAATTTGAGGCAAACACATATTTTAAAATTGGCTAGACCAACCAATCGGTCAACCATCAGTCCGTGTAGACTTTTTCTAGGCCGCTTTGGTTGCCAATTCTAAAAAATTGAACTTAAAGCAGAGAAAAACCAAAAGTATCAAACGGATTCTGGATATTTGTAATAAACACACAATTGACGGAAGTCACAATATGGTTTTAAGAAGTTTTTATCTACGCATGAACCAATAATAACGAAAGGGGCCCATTTCCTGTCCCCCACTTCCCTTGTATTTTCCGACCCATCTTGTTTTAGCCAGCCATTTCACGAGTTTAACCATTGGGCTAGTCCCTCTGGTCAGTCGTAGGGGATGGTTAGTAGGACGAAGTGGAAGACGTTTAATTGTTGACCTGTTTATTTCCGTAGTTTAGTTTTAATGATTCAGTGTTTCTTGTATAGTTTTTAGTTTTTGTATTAAGTGGCACTGTGCTTTAGGTGTTACGTGAAGTTGCGATCAAGACTAAAACATGAATAGTTGTTGTGATTCCTGACTTAGGCCGTGCCACATACGCTTTAGTTAAGATTTGGTTTTATTTTAAACCCTAGGTTTGTAATTATGTATTAGGGTTAGGTTCTTTTACCTGAAGAAGGAGATCAGGATTGCCAGATCTCGTAAAATACGTAGTAGTTACTGTTTTTCTTGTTATTCACTGGAACGATGGCAAATGTCCGGAAAAATCCTGGTTTAATTCAACATTACCTTTGACCTTATTTGAAACGCACATTACGAATATATGGCATTAGCGTATCTGGGGAAAGCTAAGCAATTTTCCCCTGCATCTCAAGGGAAACTTGAAAAGAAGTTATATTACATGTTGATGGTAAAACAAACTTACCTCGAGCAGCCGACCTTCATGAATACCCACACCAGACATGCTCACAGAACTACCAATATCTTACCGACACACCGTCTCCACGCTATACTCCAAAAGAGAAACCATCATATGCAGGTCTAGGAAGCTGTGTCTATCTACTACTGGCGAGAAATAAAGATTCTCACAGGAAAGAAGGCTAAAGAAATCACTGCATGAATGGCTGACTTCAAGGACCTCCTTCTACACCACTGAAAGGAATACCTGCGCTTGAAAAAGACAAAAAAATAGAAATCAATTGCATTTTAACTTTAACTATAAAAACCACAAACTATATTTAACTTTTGGTACATATCCCATTCATTTAGTAAATCTTACAAAACAGGACATGAAATTATTGTAAATTGACGCTATACATTTATTAAGGTTATTGTAATAAAAAAGTTTCTGATTTCCTACAATAGGCTACGTTATGCGTAGAGAAACACATTAAAAAGCTTTCTCTGGCTAACGAAGTACAATTTTTGACACGATAAGCAACTAGAAAATCGCACCCAATAACTAAAATCTGTAAAACAATAAACTCAGTTCAAGGACATGACAATAATAACAACCACGAATAGTCTAAATGAAATGAGTTAGTATATTTGAAATTTTGCATTACCAACCTCAGCGAAGGTCTGTTACGTGGACAATGTGGTGTTGCAATCGCTCATCTCCACACTTGTAAATACTAACAGATGGATAAGATTGTAAATTTATTCCTTACCTATATTTATATTAAATCAATGCATTCAATTTACTCATTGAGATTGGAGTGTGTTAAGTAGCTTGGAATTCAGGTACCATTTTCAGCCCTTAGCAATTTATACTTTAATTCTGGTCAGCAGTGCTTGGATGGTGCCATAGGGCGTCACATAAAAACCCACATTGAAGGGTTTTTTAAAAAACTATCATTATATTAAATATATTTCACTCAGATATTACCAAGGAAAATCAGGTTAGACTTCCATACAAAAAATGTAAACCTTTAGTACAGTATTAGATGATCTAAGTAATGCATTGGCCTAACCCTGAGGTCATGCCCTGGTTTTGCACTGAGTGATGATAGCATTTTTGAAGGTTAAACATTACTTCATTTTACACTGTCTCTATAGTGTCTTAAACACTTGTTCTTACTTAGGTTCTTAATCTTTGGGCAAGTTGTTTGTTGAGGTTAAAGTGGTTTTGAGGTAAGACTAAAAATAGTGTTATTCATATAAGGCAGTGTGATAAACTGGCCATAGATTCCATCCGATAAAAAGAGAAACTAATCCGGCTGACTTGAAATCCCTAACCTTGGGTTCATGATACTACTCCCATGACCTAGTTCCTGAAACTACAACTAACCTAGTTCCTTGAACCAAGTGTTCAATCACTTTACAGGATTAAATTTATATTATTTAAAATTTAAATTTTATAATTTAATAAAAAGAAACAAATACCATAAAATTATCTATAGATTTAAACTTAAATACATTACTTTTGACATGCATGGTCTACTGGTGTTATTATATTACTACCCTCATTTTAGGACCTCTCCTATTTTTGGACAAATACACCAAATCTATAGATGGCCATATCTTCAAAAACGTACGAGCCAATATTTTGATTTAAAAAACTTTTCTGCTACCACATTTCACCTCCATGGTCTAGTATACTAAAAATACAAGCACTCATTCTTCTCTAGGCCACGCCTATTTCCGCAGACCACAATAAACTTTAGAGGCCAAGTTGCTTGACAAAAACCAATCTATTGGACATGCCCCAAAACCCACACCCCCCCCCCCCAACACAAAAAAAAAAAATATCTCAAAAAACGTTACGAGCCAATTTTTTATAAAACTTTCTTGTACCACATTCCACATACCATGGTCTGAGTATACTTAAAATACAAGCCCTCATTCTTAGGCCACGCCCTTATTTTCCGGAGGCCACATCGATTTTACAGGCATTAGTGCTGACAAAAACCAATCTATGGGACAGACCATATCTCAAAAAACGGTACGAGCCAATTTTGATTAAAAACTTTCTGTAACAAATTCACTAACATGGGATCTAGGTATACTAAAATACAAAGCCTCATTCTTAGGACCACGCCTATTATCCGTGAGGGCCACTATAACTTTTTATAGGCCAAAATGCTGACAAAAACCAATCTGATGGACAGCCATATCTCAAAAAAAAAACACAGTACGAGCCAATTTTGATAAAACTTTCTGTACACATTCACTACATGGTCTAGTTACTAAAAGTACAAGCCACATTCTTAGGCCACGCCTATGTATTTCGGAGCACAATAAACTTTATAGGCCAAGTGCTGACAAAAACCAATCTACTGGACAGCCATATCTCAAAAACGTACGAGCCAATTTTGATAAAACTTTCTGTACACATTCACTACATGGTCTACTATACTAAAATACAAGCCTCATTCTTAGGCCACGCCTATTTCCGGAGACCCACCTATAACTTTATAGGCCAAGTGCTGACAAAAAACCAATCTATGGACAGCCATATCTAAAAAAAACGTACAAGCCAATTTTGATAAAACTTTCTGTACACATTCACTACATGGTCTAGTATACTAAAATACAAGCCTCATTCTTAGGCCACGCCTATTTCTGGAGCCACAATATCTTTATAGGCCAAGTGCTGACAAAAACCAATCTATGGACAGGCCATATCTCAAAAACGTACGAGCCAATTTTTATAAAACTTTCTGTACACATTCACTACATGGTCTACTATAGTAAATAATAAGCCTCATTCTTAGGCCACGCCTATTTCCGGAGCCACAATAACTGTATAGGCCAAGTGCTGACAAAAACCAATCTATGGACAGCCATATCTCAAAAACGTACGAGCCAATTTTTATAAAACTTTTCCTGTACACATTCACTACATGGTCTAGTATACTAAAATACAAGCCTCATTCTTAGGCCACGCCTATTTCCGGAGCCACAATATCTTTATAGGCCAAGTGCTGACAAAAAACCAATCTATGGACAGCCATAATCTCAAAAACGTACGAGCCAATTTTTGATAAAACTTTCTGTACACCATTCACTACATGGTCTACTATAGTAAAATAATAAGCCTCATTCTTAGGCCACGCCTATTTCCGGAGCTACGCCGATTTTACAGGCCAAGTGCTGACACAAAAAACCAATCTATGGACAGCCATATCTCAAAAACGTACGAGCCAATTTTTATAAAACTTTCTGTACACATTCACTACATGGTCTAGTATACTAAAATACAAGCCTCATTCTTAGGGCCACGCCTATTTCCGGAGCCACGCCGATTTTACAGGCCAAGTGCTGACAAAAAACCAATCTATGGGACAGCCATATCTCAAAAACGTACGAGCCAATTTTGATAAAACTTTCTGTACACATTCACTACAATGGTCTAGTATACTAAAATACAAGCCTCATTCTTAGGCCACGCCTATTTCCGGAGCCACAATCGATTTTATAGGCCAAGTGCTGACAAAAACCAATCTATGGACAGCCATATCTCAAAAACGTACGAGCCAATTTTGATAAAACTTTCTGTACACATTCACTACATGGTCCTAGTATACTAAAATACAAGCCTCATTCTTAGGCCACGCCTATTTCCGGAGCCACTATAACTTTATAGGCCAAATGCTGACAAATACCCAATCTATGGACAGCCATATCTCAAAAACGTACGAGCCAATTTTGATAAAACTTTCTGTACACATTCACTACATGGTCTAGTATACTAAAATACAAGCCTCATTCTTAGGCCACGCCTATTTCTGGAGCCACATCGATTTTACAGGCCTAGTGCTGACAAAACACCAATCTATGGACAGCCATATCTCAAAAACGTACGAGCCAATTTTGATAAAACTTTTCTGTACACATTTCACTACATGGTCTAGTATAACTAAAATACAAGCCTCATTCTTAGGCCACGCCTATTTCCGGAGCCACTATAAATTTATAGGCCAAATGCTGACAAAAACCAATCTATGGACAGCCATATCTCAAAAACGTACGAGCCAATTTTGATAAAACTTTCTGTACACATTCACTACATGGTCTAGTATACTAAAATACAAGCCTCATTCTTAGGCCACGCCTATTTCCGGAGCTACGCCGATTGATTTTACAGGCCAAGTGCTGACACAAAACCAATCTATGGACAGCCATATCTCAAAAACGTACGAGCCAATTTTTATAAAACTTTCTGTACACATTCACTACATGGTCTAGTATATACTAAAATACAACAAGCCTCATTCTTAGGCCACGCCTATTTCCGGAGCCACAATATCGATTTTACAGGCCAAGTGCTGACAACAAAAACCAATCTATGGACAGCCATATCTCAAAAACGTACGAGCCAATTTTTATAAAACTTTTCTGTACACATTCACTACAATGGTCTACTATAGTAAATACAAGCCTCATTCTTAGGCCACGCCTATTTCCGGAGCCACAATACTGTATAGGGCCCAAGTGCTGACAAAAACCAAATCTATGGACAGCCATATCTCAAAAACGTACGAGCCAATTTTGATAAAAACTTTCTGTACACATTCACTACATGGTCTAGTATACTAAAATACAAGCCTCATTCTTAGGCCACGCCTATTTCCGGAGCCACACAATAACTTTATAGGCCAAGTGCTGACAAAAACCAATCTATTGGGACAGCCATATCTCAAAAACGTACGAGCCAATTTTTGATAAAACTTTCTGTACACATTCACTACATGGTCCTACTATAGTACTAAAATCACAAGCCTCATTCTTAGGCCACGCCTATTTCCGGAGCCACATCGATTTTACAGGCCAAGTACTGACAAAAACCAATCTATGGACAGCCATATCTCAAAAACGTACGAGCCAATTTTTGATAAAACTTTCTGTACACATTTCACTACATGGTCTAGTATACTAAAAATACAAGCCTCATTCTTAGGCCACGCCTATTTCCGGAGCCACAATAACTTTATAGGCCAAGTGCTGACAAAAACCAATCTATGGACAGCCATATCTCAAAAACGTACGAGCCAATTTTGATAAAACTTTCTGTACACATTCACTACATGGTCTAGTATACTAAAATACAAGCCTCATTCTTAGGCCACGCCTATTTTCCGGAAGCCACTATAACTTTATAGGCCAAATGCTGACAAAAAACCAATCTATGGACAGCCATATCTCAAAAACGTACGAGCCAATTTTGATAAAACTTTCTGTACACATTCACTCCATGGGTCTAGTATACTAAAATGACAAGCCTCATTCTTAGGCCACGCCTATTTCCGGAGCCACAACATCGATTTTTACAGGCCTAGTGCTGACAAAAACCAATCTATGGACAGCCATATCTCAAAAACGTACGAGCCAATTTTTGATAAAACTTTCTGTACACATTCAACTACATGGTCTAGGTATACTAAAATACAAGCCTCATTCTTAGGCCACGCCTATTTCCGGAGCCACATCGATTTTACAGGTCAAGTGCTGACAAAAAACCAATCTATGGACAGCCATATCTCAAAAAACGTACGAGCCAATTTTGATAAAACTTTCTGTACACATTCACTACATGGTCTACTGTTACTAAAATTCAAGCCTCATTCTTAGGCTGCGCCTATTTCCGGAGACACATCGATTTTTACAGGCCAAAGTGCTGACAAAAAACCAATCTATCTAGGTTATGTGCTAAAAAAAATCTAATCTATTTAAATCAACACACCTGGAAAATCCGTAGAGCATATTTAGGTTAATCCTTGCATACATATTGTAGCCACTTTATACATTCTTACATTCATACTTTACATTCATTTGAAGTAACTGTAAGATAAACTTACTTGTAGGTAAACACTTTTTAACACTACTTTAACACACACACTAACTTTTACTTTTACTCACACTACTTTTTTACACTTTTTAAAACACTACACTAAACAACTAATAACAACTATTCCATACGGTTTCTTCTGCCAGTTTTCATTATAATATATTGAATGTGCAGGAATAAATTGCATTTAACCTACGCCAGGGACGGTTCACTGCTAAATGCCGGAGCTACCGAACCACTGTCCACTAGCGGAGAGACGGTATTTCAGTAATCAGTACTTTGTAACGGTTACTTTTCTACAGTATCTGTAACGGTTTACTGAGAACTAAAAAATACAGACAACAGGTAGTTTGTATCTAGTACTCTGTTACAAGGTACAAATATTTTCTCGTACGGATTACTTTACTAGTCCTGAAGTACTCATAAACTGTGTTTAATTAAATAAACAGTGTTTATTAGGGAATATACTCAGTATTTTCAGCGTTAAAAAATACTGATTTAAAGTCTTCTAGTATTTAAAACGTTACAAAATATGAAAATACAGATTTAGGGTTCTAGTATTTAAAAACGTGAACAGTAAGGAAATAATGCTGGTTTCAAGTATCCAGTGTTTTTACTCAATATCGCCGAGTAACTTGATTTGTTATGTAATACATTAAATGATAAATTCAAGAATATTATCATAGCCGGAGATTTTAACATCAATGTTTTTGAAACAAAGACAGTAACATATAGGAATTTTATATATAGTATAAATACAGAATAGCTTCAACTATTACATTACAATATCCATTTAGTGACTACATAAATCATTAAATAAAGAAGTTTGCCTCAAAATGTTATTTTAATGACAACACTGATTTTACAATTTTGCTAACTATTTATAATATGTCATATTAATTAATATATTGTTGGATGAGCTAAGTTACCTCAAAAATATTCTTTTAAATGGGGTATACTGATTTTTCATTAAAAAATGATTTTAACTTTGTTAAATCATGCAAATTTTGTGAAAATTAAGAAATAACAAGAATTTGGATCCTATAGCTATAAGTTATGATATACTATCTTCATTTGATTTCACAAGCATGATAGTTTGAAAAATATATAGACCATATACGGTAAGTATTCTTAATTTAGAAAAAATGCTGTTGGTAAGCGGTAAATAATGGTTTGGAGATTAGCGGAAAAAAGACTGTTTAATGAGGGTAATTGGTTATATCATCAATTCCTGTTGAGAATTTGTTTTCAAAAAGCCATTACAATCGTTTTAAAATTTCTTTTCATCAACCTCTTTAAATTTGAAAAAAAATGAGGCTTGAGGCGGTTTTTCATGGCCCGATTGATTAACAAAATCTTTCTGAATATTTGGAAGCACAACTCTATCAACAACATTTTAAAATATCATTTAAAAAAATCATTAAATATATTTCCAACAAGAATTTGGTCTGATATGGATGTGCCATCCCGGACGTAATTGTATGTTATGAGTGATCTTGGTGCCATTGTTGATTTCAGATTTTTTTATAACTTTCCAAGCTGATTTTGACTTATTTGTAGATTTACTTAATTTTACTGTCAAAAAACCTTTTTGTCGTTGTTTATTTGAATTTTATTTTCAATTTTCAGTTGCTTAATTAATTGTTTTAAATCATTAGTTTTCCAAACCCTATATGTTTTCTCCAATTGCGCAATTTTTTTCCTTTTTAATTTTTACCATAATCTGAAATTCAAACTATTTAGGTTTTTCTCTTTTTCAACAGATATTAATTTAGGAACGCTAATTTTAAAAAATCATGAACAAATATTGAGTAAAAAAATCATACTTAGTTTCTACGCTAGCCTGGTAAACTTTCTAACCAATTTTTCACTAGCCAATAGCCTTAAAAATAAATCTATGTTAGTTTTTGAAAACTTTCTACAATACCTTAAAATTCACATAATAAAAGAGTAATTTTGTACACCAAGAATTTCAAATAATTGCCCCATCATGGTCTGATATACATGTTATAAGGCCAGATGTTTTTTAATTTCTCAGTTGTAATATTAGTGAGGGAAGTTATCTATGCTGGTTTCTGACTCGGAGGTAACTCCTAGTAGGAAAATTTACTTTATAAACTAAGTTATAAGAATTTAAAATACTAAAACAATTCCTATATGTACTGTCTTTGTTCAAAACATTGATGTTAAAATCTCCGGCTATGATAATATTCTTGGAATTTTATCATTTAATGTATTTACAATAACAAATCAAGTTACTCGGCGATATTGAGTAAAAAACACTGGATACTTGAAACCAGCATTATTTCCTTACTGTTCACGTTTTAAATACTAGAATACTTTTAAATCAGTATTTTTAACGCTGAAAATACTGAGTATATTCCCTAATAAATCACTGTTTATTTAATTAAAACACAGTTTATGAGTAACTTCTGTAAACAGCTGTAGTGATTCCTTTACATAAGTAGTGGCCTAATTACCGACTGTAATAAGCTACAGACCAATCCTCTTTACTTTCTACCTTTGCTAAAGTGTTTGAAAAGTTAATGAAGAAAAAGCTAATTAAATTTCTAGAAAAACTAAGTTTTTCAGCAAACAATCAATTTTTGGTTTTAGGAAAGGATTAAATACTGAAGCAGCATTAAAAAGCTTCATAGATAATGTGTATACAGGAATAAATTCAGGGCAGAAAGTTAAGTGGTTTATTTTTAGATATTAAAAAAAAAGCGTTTTGATAACTGTAGATCACACACAATTCTTTTACAAAAGTTGTACGGATGTGGTATTCGGGGGAATATTTATTATTGGTTTGTTAGCTATTTAACAAAGAGAAAACAATGTGTCAAAATTAATAATTCTTTTAGTGACTTCGGGTTTATACAATGTGGCGTACCTCAAGGGTCAGTTTTAGGCCCAGTACTTTTTATAATCTACATTAAATGATCTTTGTGATTCAAAATTTAAATGGAAATATTACATCTTTTGCAGACGATACAGCTTTATCGTATGTTGAAAAATAATTGGGCATGATATAGAGCAAGAGATGAATTCAGATCTTAAAGCACTGCAGTGGTGGTTTTCAAAAAATAACATGTTATTAAGCCCAGAGAAAAACTAAGTACATCAATTTTAGTTTAAAAACAGATCAGCAAATTTTTAGTAATTCAATTTTGTATCGATGTTGTCATTTGTTTGTGTAGTAACATTCAGTGCCAACAGAACTGTGCTGTAGTATCCCAGTGCGAAAATTTAAAATATTTAGGAGTCATGCTAGATAGAGAAATCAACTGGAAGACACATATTGAAATGTTAAAACGCAAACTAAACAGTATTTTAAGATTTTTTTATTTTTTACAATACATTTGCACTGAAGAAGTGTTAAGAATGCTGTACTTCTCTTTGGTCAATAGTAGGCTTGACTATGGAATATTTGGTTGGGGTGGAGCCTATGAAACAAATCTAAAGCCACTTCTAACTCAACAAAAGAAATTCATAAGGTTGATTAAACGAAAACGAAGAATGGAGAAATCTTTTCCTCTTTTTGTTGATTTAAATATTCTTCCCCTTAAATATATGTTTGTTTATAAAGTTTTAAAAATATTTTATGTCATAAGTGGCAATTTACCAGAATTAAAAAATAGTTACAAAAACAAATTAAGAAAGCAAGAACCAATACCAGTTCCAAAGCCTAACTTAGCATTTTTTTCAAATAGTTATTGTTTTTTGGGACCTAAAATGTTTAGTATAATTTTCTTCAATTATTAGTTTGTGAGAATATAAAGTTATTTTCAAAAACATTAAAGAAGTGGTTATTGGGTTTTGATAAATTAGATTTTCTTCTCTGCATAGATTCCTAGTTAATTAAAGAAAGTAACAGTAAATTTTAGTTTGAATTTATTTAAGTGGATTTTCATTTGCTTTGTAACTGCAGCAGCACACTTTTAATCAATTTTTTTAGGAGCTTATAAAAAATCAAAGTTTTATTGAAATTTTCTTTGAGCTAAAAAATATTTTTGTAATAAAAGGAACCTCTCCACAGGCACTTGCCACTAGAGGCCCTAGTTATTTTTGAAAATATTTCTTTTAATTTACGAGTGTTTTTGTTTTAATTTTATTTACAAGAATGTTACATTTTTATTTAAGTTTGCTCATTAGGTTTGTACATTGTGTATACCAATGCATATAATGTGTTGTTGTAATATTTTCAAAAATAAATTCTATTCTATTCTATTCTATACTTCAGGACTAGTAAAGTAATCCGTACGAGAAAATATTTGTACCTTGTAACAGAGTACTAAATACAAAGTACCTGTTGTCTGTATTTTTAGTTCTCAGTAACCGTTACAGATACTGTAGAAAAGTAACCGTTACAAAGTACTGATTACTGAAATACCGTCTCACCACTAGTGGACAGTGGTTCGGTAGCTCAGGCATTTAGCAGCGAACCGTCCCTGGCGTAGGTTAAATGCAATTTATTCTGCACATTCAATATATTATAATGAAAACTGGCAGAAGAAACCGTATGGAATACTTGTTATTAGTTGTTTAGTGTAGTGTTTAAAAAGTGTAAAAGTAGTGTGTTAAAGTAAAAGTTAGTGTGTTTAAAGTAGTGTTAAAAAGTGTTTACCTACAAGTAAGTTTATCTTACAGTTACTTCAAATGAATGTAAAGTATGAATGTAAGAATGTATAAAGTGGCTACAATATGTATGCAAGGATTAACCTAAATATGCTCTACGATTTTCCAGGTGTGTTGATTTAATAGATTAGATTTTTTTAGCACATAACCTAGATAGATTGGTTTTTGTCAGCACTTGGCCTGTAAAATCGATGTGTCTCCGGAAATAGGCGCGGCCTAAGAATGAGGCTTGAATTTTAGTACAGTAGACCATGTAGTGAATGTGTACAGAAAGTTTTAATCAAAATTGGCTCGTACGTTTTTGAGATATGGCTGTCCATAGATTGGTTTTTGTCAACACTAGGCCTATAAAGTTATTGTGGCTCCGGAAATAGGCGTGGCCTAAGAATGAGGCTTGTATTTTAGTATGTTAGAAATGTAGTTTGTACAGTTCAGAAAGTTTTATCAAAATTTGGCTCGTACGTTTTTTTTTATTTTTTTAGATATGGCTGTCCATAGATTGGTTTTTGTCAGCATTTGGCCTATAAAGTTATAGTGGCTCCGGAAATAGGCGTGGCCTAAGAATGAGGCTTGTATTTTAGTATAGTAGACCATGTAGTGAATGTGTACAGAAAGTTTTATCAAAATTGGCTCGTACGTTTTTGAGATATGGCTGTCCATAGATTGGGTTTTTGTCAGCACTTGACCTGTAAAAATCGATGTGGCTCCGGAAATAGGCGTGGCCTAAGAATGAGGCTTGTATTTTAGTATACTAGACCATGGAGTGAATGTGTACAGAAAGTTTTATCAAAATTGGCTCGTACGTTTTTGAGATATGGCTGTCCATAGATTGGTTTTTGTCAGCACTAGGCCTATAAAAGTTATTGTGGCTCCGGAAATAGGCGTGGCCTAAGAATGAGGCTTATATTTTAGTATAGTAGACCATGTAGTGAATGTGTACAGAAAGTTTTATCAAAATTTGGCTCGTACGTTTTTGAGATATGGCTGTCCATAGATTGGTTTTTGTCAGCACTAGGCCTGTAAAATCGATGTGGCTCCGGAAATAGGCGCGTGGCCTAAAGAATGAGGCTTGTATATTTAGTATACTAGACCATGGAGTGAATGTGTACAGAAAGTTTTATCAAAATTGGCTCGTACGTTTTTTGAGATATGGCTGTCCATAGATTGGTTTTTGTCAGCACTTGACCTGTAAAATCGATGTGGCTCCGGAAATAGGCGTGGCCTAAGAATGAGGCTTGTATTTTAGTATACTAGACCATGTAGTGAATGTGTACAGAAAGTTTTATCAAAATTGGCTCGTACGATTTTTTGAGATATGGCTGTCCATAGATTGGTTTTTGTCAGTACTTGGCCTATAAAGTTATTGTGGCTCCGGAAATAGGCGTGGCCTAAGAATGAGGCTTGTATTTTTAGTATACTAGACCATGTAGTGAATGTATACAGAAAGTTTTATCAAAATTGGCTCGTACGTTTTTGAGATATGGCTGTCCATAGATTGGTTTTTGTCAGCACTTGACCTGTAAAATCGATGTGGCTCCGGAAATAGGCGTGGCCTAAGAATGAGGCGTGTATTTTTAGTATACTAGACCATGTAGTGAATGTGTACAGAAAGTTTTATCAAAATTGGCTCGTACGTTTTTGAGATATGGCTGTCCATAGATTGGTTTTTTGTCAGCACTAGGCCTGTAAAATCGATGTGGCTCCGGAAATAGGCGTGGCCTAAGAATGAGGCTTGTATTTTAGTATACTAGACCATGGAGTGAATGTGTACAGAAAGTTTTATCAAAATTGGCTCGTAACGTTTTTGAGATATGGCTGTCCATAGATTGGTTTTTGTCAGCACTTGACCTGTAAAATCGATGTGGCTCCGGAAATAGGCGTGGCCTAAGAATGAGGCTTGTATTTTAGTATACTAGACCATGTAGTGAATGTTATACAGAAGGTTTTATCAAAATTGGCTCGTACGTTTTTGAGATATGGCTGTCCATAGATTGGTTTTTTGTCAGCACTAGGCCTGTAAAATCGATGTGGCTCCGGAAATAGGCGTGGCCTAAGAATGAGGCTTGTATTTTAGTATACTTGACCATGTAGTGAATGTGTACAGAAAGTTTTATCAAAAATTGGCTCGTACGTTTTTAAGGTATGGGCCCTTTTATAGTGTTTCCAAAACTTGCCTTTTAATTGAGTATAGTCTTGAAAATTGCTGATATAAAAGGGGATTATTATCATAAAAGTACTGTTTGTTCATTTAAAATCTTTATTTGTAGTATTTATCTTCTCGTTATTAATTATTTTATTAATTAAATATATATTTTGTATGGTTTGAGTTGATGAACTAGGTTAGGATTCATTTAGGAACTAGTTCCCGGTACTCGTTCTTTTTATGGATGGAATCTATGGCCAGTTTTCACGTCGGTTTTCATATACACATACTATTATCTTATACGTGCTATGAATACTGAAAACAATATTTTTATTGTGGTATACTGGTATTAGAATACAATTACTGTCTTGTGCATATGTTTATTTTGTAACTTCTTATTAACTATATACTGTACTATTAAACTAACTAGTTAGAGAGGGAAGTAGATATATCTACAAAACTGACAGCTTCAAATGCTATTACAGTACTATTTAAAGAAGCTAATTATTTTATGTATTTACTCACCAGATTTCAGATGACTAGGGAGATAATTTTAATAGTAAAACCAAAACCACAGTATAAAGAAAATAAAAAACCATCCCACAGACGTAATACACTTTCTTAAAAGCCGAATAAAAACTACATACAGTTGGAATATCTATCAACTTCACTCTTTCCCTCGCATCAGCTCGTTACATAGGGGTTGCCAACACTACTAACTTGATTTACCCGACAATATTTTGCTAAAGTTTCTACTTAAGGGGATATGGCAGTGGAGAAATATATGCACGCATATCATGAGAGGACTTTTCTAAAACATATAATTTTCAGCGGTTAAAGTTATCAGATTTATTGACTGTAGACAAGTTGTGTGAGATTAAGAGGTTTGAGATAAGACTAAATAGTGTATTCATAACCGCCACTTTCGAATTGATTTGAATATGTAAAACATGTCAGTAAATCATTTGCCGGCCATGACAAACAGCGGTAGTAGCGGAGCGAGCTCCAAGATCGAGCCGAGGCTAGCGAACTTTATCTGCCCCGGTCTTATCAGACAGCACTGATAACAAGCAGGCTGCCGCAATAGCTGCTGTCCGAGTTGCTTTATCGGACGACTTCCATCATTCAACTGATTTTCCAACTTGTGACAACATGAGTTCCGGAAACTGTTGTACCTGCAAATATTAATGCTACTGTCCAAAACGCATTGGCGAAAATTGCACTGTTTGAAAACTGAGATAGAAGGATTCAGACAATAGCGGCCTCAGGTTAATCGGGCTGAGCTTAACGTTCTGGACGAGCTGGACTAATATCATCGGCGCAACAACTTAGGGGTGTTCGGTGTGAAGGAGCTAGTGGACTTGTTTTACCATACATAGGACTTTCTTATCAAGTTTCTTATTTGGGTCTTATGTAGGTGGAAGACAGCAGTATGTTTCAATTGATAACACTAGATCGGACTGGTAACCTGTTTAATGTGGGGTGCCTCAGGAGTCCGTTTATTGGCCCTTTACTAATTTTCATTCACGTTATGTTATCGATATTACCGGACTGTTTTAGCTTTACCTTTATTTTGATACATTAGTACGGCAAATATGTTTTGAAGTTATTAACTAGTAGGTATTTTAAGTTTACGTGTTGATAGTGTTTGCAGTTTGACAACACTGCGATTGGCGATACTGGTTTATCAAAATTTTGATAAACATAACCCTTAGTGGATTGTTTGTTCGTCAAAATTTTTGATAAACAAACATTCCCTTGCATACTCACTCATAACAGTAATATTCCGGCAACGTATCGATTCGATTCATGCACCATTGGATTCGGGGAAAAAAGCCTAAGAATACTATAGTTTTTATTCCTCTTTATATTGTAGTTGCAACGTACCAAGTTCGTAGTTTGGAACGTAAAAGATGTGACCGCCATGTTGTCGATGCCGTCTGAGTTGTTGATGTGACGAGTCGTGTTTATTAGTAAGTTTTAGTAGGTTTATTTGTGTTTTAGTGTTGTGTTTAGTGTGTGGTGAATTGTTAAATATTGCAGTAGTGCAAATAAATATATTTTAAAATAAATAAATTTCTCGAAAATTTTTCGCATAATTTTTGAGTAATGAACAAAATGAAACTTTTTTCGACTCTTCAAAAAAAAAGTTAATGGAATTTATTTTACTACTGCTGTATAGTTTACTTCATTCTGAGTAATAAAATATGCAATATAACATGTATAGAAGTAAAACTGTATTAGTAAAACTTTTATTAGCAAACTCTTACATATACACCCTATTTTCACAATTTATGCGCATCGCTGCTTTTTGTTATATAGTGTTATTATAGTTTCATAAATTTGTATAATGCTTATGTGTTCTGAAACTAGAATAAATTTGACACACAATGGTACTCTCACTTTTATAGTTTTTCTTACTATAACTTGGTTTGCTAGGTATGGTCCCCCCCAAATAAAAAATAAAAAAAAATGTAAATTTTGAATTTCATGGAAAAAAAATTTTAGTAAAAATTGTTTTAAGGCCAAATTTAAATACTAATACTATTATATGTTTAATTCTGAACAAAAAAAATATATACTTCTATATATATTACTTTTAATTTATATTTTTAATAAATTTTTTAAAAAACCCTTGCACGAGGCTCGAAAACATGCCGCCACTACAGGAAAAAAATGACTGCCAGTTGGAGGGTTAACAAATTATTGATTACTGTATTAGGTCGATTGGGAATTGAGTATAATCGATTATGACGATATAACCTTAAACTTTTATTCTTAATTTCATATTAGATAATACAGTAGTAAAGTTATTGGTTGGGAATGGGATTGGTGATAATAGTTGTGGTTAATTTGATATGTGAAAATTGATAGTTGAAGTTTCTTTCCATAAATAGAAAATAATAATTAAATTAATTGCATTATTAATAATGCATTATATTATTATATTATTAATATATGTCCAATTTGACATTTATTGTTTAATAGGGTTTAAATAGAGTCTTTTCTTATTTAATCAATTTAGCTACTACTTAAATCAAAGTAAAATTTATTTACAACATGATTCACACCGCACAGGAACACAATCTATATAAAATTTAATTCTTTTTTATACTGCAATTTTGTTTTTTGTTAGCGTAAATTACCAAGAGATATTTAATCCAATTTGAAAGATTTTTCGTACATAATAAAGTTAAATATTTGTTATACAAATTCTTTAAAGCAAATTAGATATTAACTTAACATTTAACCTACTATACAATATTATTGTTATGGGGACTTTTCTTAAGCCATGACTCAGCCAGCAGCCCCTTTGCACTCCATGAATTTTAAGGAATCGTCCTAACGTAATATATAAGACTTGATTTTCCGTCATTCACTTTTTTTCATACCTTTTTACTATGAATATGACTAACTTAATTTCCGGGCGTAATTTAGTTCGTCCTGGCTAAATTAAAAACCAAGTTTTAATATCTTATGTTTTATTAAGATGTTATAGTATAATTTCGTAGGGGGTAAGATAAGCGGACTCGGTTTTTTATATTGAAATTGGCAAACGATAAATTACTTAACCATAACCATCGATTATCAATCGATTACTGATTAATTATTTTGAACAATTTACTTTAAATAATCTATATTAATAGCTGTAAAGACTTTCAAATAATAAACGTAGGGTAATATTTCAATTTTACATAAGTAACATTTGATTATTAAAAATGGCAGTCAATTTTAGAAAACTACACGACATTGCTTTTGAAAGATGATAAGACATGTTTTTTCGTGGCTTTAACATGGATTCATACAGAAAAACCCATTATGTGAAATTTGTGGGAAAGAAACAACTGTAACTGTAAGAGGAGCAAATAATGTCTTCAGTTTTCCTAATGTTGGTTGTAATAATTTTTTTGATCACTGTGTAAATATTAAATTTATATTTAAATTTAAAACACATGATTGTTATTGAGGACTATAGATACTTTTATATCGAATTGATAGTCTAGGATTTGAGATGCGAATATTAGGTATCGATGATTACATTCTACGATATAAAAAACCGGGTCCGCTTATCGTACCCTACCCTTTCGTAGTAATTAATGTTATTGGCTAGATCTGGTTGTCATCCATTAAGAGCCACCTCTTTTTAGAGCTCATCCAAAACTCCACATATTTTGTGTCTTCCCGGTAGTCCCTTGGCTTGTACTCTGGTGCCAACCTCTCTCTGTTCGGCAAAGGTGGATCATTAGATCCAGTTGCAGTGGTCTTCAATTTTCTAGGACCTATCAGGAGGTCCAGAGTGGTTTGTATTATCCGAAAAAAACATAGCTTCACAAGGAGAAAGGCCTGTGTTTGGTGTTCTCCTAAGCTGTGTAAGAAGCCAGCTAATTTTGAAATGGATGTCACCAGACTCTTCAGACATAGATTAAAGAGATTTTATTTACTGTCTGAACACTACATTAAGCATGGTCATTGATGAGGGGATGAAAGGGTATTGTCGTTTTATGTATTATGGAGCTGTCTTCAAGGAAGTTCTCGAACATCTAGGACATAAACTGTTGTCTGTTATCAGAAAACAGTGACCATTGGAATGCCAAATGTTGGAAAACGTGTTTTAAAATACTGTAATGCACCTAATCTAATGTTGCTTTTTTCTGCAGAAATGACAACGATCCATTTAGTATAGGTGTCAGTAACAATGAAGTACAACTCTCTTTTGCTAAGGTCCCAGCAAAGTCACTATTAGATGTTCTCATGGACTTTTGGGAATTTTCCCAGATGAAGATTGACTTTGGCTGGTTCACCTTCTTTTAAGGACAATAGTATTTGCAGTTTTGAACCAGTTCTTCTATATTAACAATAATGCCCTTTAGTAAACATAGTTTCTATCTAAAGACTTCATTTTTACCACTCCAATATGTCCCATGTGAAATTCTTGAAAGTTTGTTGACTAGAGTGATTTGGGAATCATTACCCTCGAACCTTTGAGAATACAGCCATATTGGAGAATAATTACATTGTTGTTGTATCACCATAGTCTTTGTATGTTGTTAGTTTATTTAAGCCTTGGTCAGGATTACTGAGAGTGATATCGGTTATTATTATAAAATGATGATTGAAGTGTTCCGCAATTTCAGAATGGTCCTGAATTTGTTTTCTTTGACTATAAGTTTAAGTGGTTCATTATTTGCCAGTATTTGTTGTACCATTCATATATAGTGCACCCCCCAAAAAAGCTCTTTATTTGTTATTTGAGTTGTTAATAAATTCTGAAATAGATTTTTTCTCAGGATTTTCAAGTAAAGGTCATAGTTTTTTTTTCTTGCAACAGTTTCTATTTTATCGTCCTTGATGCCAGTCGACTTTCCCATTTCCAGTTCTCTGAAACAAACATATTTTTATCTTTCAGATTCTTCATTGGTTACTATAAATCTTGATTTTTCTTTTCAGACGGGATGTTTTATGTAGGGATGTTAGATTGAAGGTTTGAATGAGGGTTTCATGAAAATAGTCATAAGTTTTTTCAATAGTGGAGATAGAAACATTTACCCATGTCTCTAAATGAAGTAGGTGTTTAAATAGTCCATATTTTCCTGTGATAAGTGTCTATTAGTTAGTGGGCAGAAGTAATTTTTTTTTGTCTAGGTTACTAATTTTGTGTTGACCCGTGTAAAGATTATATAAAACATTGTGTTCCTCTTTTCTGCAAGTGGTTTCGAGAGAATCCTATTAAGTTGTAGCCTTGTAGTATACTACTTGAGAGCTGTGGTTCTCTAAGTCCATAAGTAAAAACAATGTTGCAATCATGGATTATGGATTAATAAATACTCAATCCATTATCACTTTTGTTAATACTGAAATCATCACAGACTGCCTCAACTAGTTTTTTGGTGTTAACATTCACTTCTACTTATGAACTTAACCTTAATAATATAAATTTCTGCAATGAAATAATTATTAATTTTTAGTACTAAACATGAGTACCTATTTATTTTACAAATGTTAATGATTGATTATAATATGTTTTGGTGTGTACGTATCTTTTCTTATCTCAGGGTTGTGAATGCTGCACTTGGGCTAAACTCAATTTTCAGTTGAAAAAAAATTACTAATTTTTAAAGTTTTTTAATGTTGGAATGTTAATTTAGAAAATGTATACTAATTAGTGTAGTATATCAAACTTTTTGGGTACTTTTTTCATTTTAGAGGCTTCTGCAATGTCCGTCTCCAGATGGTCTGTGTTGCTGCTCTCTTGTTAAATAAATGAAGTTCAATATCAAATGTTGACTCCAATTGAAAATGTGTTCAATTTGATGTTATTTCTTTATTAAATATGGTTGTAATATTTCTTATATTTCGGTTTTCCACAATTGCTCAGGGAAATAATAACATAAAAAAATTTTATCAATTGTTTCATTATTATAAATCTACATGTTTATTAGAATTTGAAAATTCCAGGGTAATAAAAAAGTATGGTTTACCCCAAATCCAAAACTCAGTTAAACTTCTACGAAGGATATACAACTACACTTTTCGATTAGTATCAAAAGATTGCCCCTGCCCCAAATTATCTAATTTTGAGGTATAACCAAAATACCTCCAGTGCTATTTTCAAGTGATGCAAAGATTATATGAAATTATGATCACTAAAACAAATCTAATATAATATTGGAGTTTCAAATGTTCGGTTACCCTGCCAAAAACAAAATATGCACTCAGAAACAAGGTTTGACGTTTAATATACCTGCAGCAGACTGATAATATACCAAGGTCATATGACCGGCCTGAGCATGTGCACTTTATTTGTCTGCATCTATATTCCAGTATGTACCTTATTCTAAACATTTCCTCGTTGTAATATTATGACATTGAGTGTTTTCCACACTTATTTTCAAGTTTATTAGAAAAATAATCTACAAAACAAGGTAAGATAAGTGAAGTACGCCTTTATTCTCATGGTCAGCTCGGTTACACTTGTTTTTTAAAATATTATTAAAATAATAATAATTCACATTAACCTGTTTATGAGTTACTGAAAGTGGTTCCAAAAAGATTAATGAAGTTTTAACCGTCCATTACCGACTTTTTCAAATAATAAATATTACAAGCCTTTGTGTTCTCTAGTGGTGTTCTTAGGTAGTATTTCTACTGACATGTTAAAAGTAATTATTACTGTAAGGTGCTCATAACACCACAATATATAATCACAGCTTTGCTGCCAAAATGTGCTGTCGTTTTGTCATGACAAGTTCATTTATAAGTTATTTGTAATGTTTGTACATGTAGACCGTACATGCAATCAAAATCCCAACTCAACAAAGTGCAGAGCTTCACATCATGGGACTTCCAAATATATTTCATGAGACAAATATTGGAAACACATGTTGTACTGAGAGAAGATGCCACAGCTGTTTTAGCGTCTGGAGAGCCACTACACTTGTCAGCTTACTTACATTAAAACATTAAACCAATATTTAACACTTTTAATTATTTTGTTTTTGTGATGTGTCTGAAGAAGATATCTTTGATATCGAAAGGCCTCACAAAATAATAAAAGTGTTAAATATTGGTTTAATGTTTTAATGTAAGTAAGTTATCGTCGTACCAATATAAGCTGCATCTACAACATTACACTTGTCAGATCGCCATTTCTCGTGACTACCAGCAAGGGAAGATGGCCGATGAAAACAAAAACTCCGCTTTGTGTGCTCAAATACAACGTAGAGTGAGTGTACAAGAGAAGAAGTGGCTTATGAGTGCACCAAATGTGAAGTAGCACTTTGTGTGTACCCAAGTTTTGAAAATTACCATATCTTGCCAAAATTCTAAAAAACTAAATATTAAGTTTTTAAGGCCTAGAAGGTGCAAATAATACATTATTTAAGTCTTCTATGATGTTTCAATACATTTTGAATAAATACAACTAAAGTGTATTTTTTTATGGACCTGGAGTCCATTAAGGATAATTTTGCTTACTAGTGTACTAGGACTAGATAGGTCGGATAGTCATAGCCATCACTACTCTCAACCGGTTGTGTCACATTGACAATTTTTTGCCAACTTTTGTTTTATATTATATATTTGGTCCTTTTATGTTTCGTTGTGTAACAACTTCCAAGTCTTCCTTTTAACATTTTGTGATATTTGGAAAAATCCAAACCATGGTATCTGTTTCCTTAAACACAAGTACAAGTGAAATTTATATGAACAAGTTGTAAATAGTATACATAAATAAAATAAATATACATATAAAGGATATAACGTAACTCTCTACAATATTTCTCCTTCGATGAAATAAAAACAAAAATCAAATGCAACCAATGATCTATCTTTTTCCATTTACTGTCTGCCTGTTGGTGGTTTTTACTAAAAAATTCGTAGTAAAAAGAAATCTATACTGATTAAAACCAAGGAATGACGTGCACCATCATCGAAATCGATGTCTGTAAAAATTAGGCTTTGTTGCAAACTTTTAATTCTATAGGTCAGTTCGTTTTTCAAAGATATCATGTAAACAGACAGACAAACATGAAACTTTTCCAGCACCTCGAGTAATAGACTTTGCTAACACCAGCCAATAAAACATATCAGCATACATTTGACCCTACACAAATTTAGCATTCCCGAAAAAACACATGATAATGAAACTTTAAAGAGATTACACACTCACACTTGTTTTTCAAAACTACAAACTCATAATCCATTTTGTTATTCAAGATATTACATAGCACAATTTAAAATATTAAACAATAGAAGTTGTATCAAGGAATACCCGTTAAGTTAATCAAAATTTACCATCTACGAACATTAAAATTTATGGTATGTACTAGAGATGTGCCAAAAGAACTGGAACAGTCCAATCGGAAACCGGAACGGACCTGGAACACTTCACTTCTTTGGAACTCCATGTTCTGTTGGACCAGGTTATGTGCCTAGAAGTTCCAGGTGTTCCGGCTCTGTTAAGCTCGGAACTTTTCACAATTCTTTATTGTCAGAGAACAGATACAAAATGTCTATAACAATCGCCATAACTAATGTTTAAATTGTTTTATTTAACCCTTTCAGGGCCAGGAGCTAATATGAGATGTTTGCAAAATTTTTTCACATCTCATATCCCCTTGTGACTTAGAGTCAAAAGTTCCAGACTAAAATTGGCAATTTTGCAGTTTCTTAGATTAAAATCTATAATTTTTCATAAAAATTACAGAATGACCTAAAAGTTGCACTAAATTATTCGTATAGATATATACTATCAACAAAAAAATATATAGATGTAGTTTTAAGTATTTTTAAATTTTTAAAAATAATGTTTTAATAGATTACATAAAAAGTTTATTTTTTTACTTTTTTTGCAAATAACTAAAAAAGGAAAAAAAAAATTTACTGTGGGAAGCTATTTTATTATATTATACATTTAGAAAGGAACAACCATACAAAAATGTTGTGTTATTTCTCTCATAAATAAATTTTTTATGACACATTTTGTATAAATACGCATAATTGTACTTCTCAACATTTGATAAGTGTTAAAAAGCAACTGACTCTTACATTGCAAGGAACTTAAAATCACACTTAAATTCACATCATGGATGTACCTGTAAACAGATGATTGTAGGATCCATAAACAGTTTCAATACAGTTAAAAAACACTATTCACAAAGAAATATTTACACAATTTTATTGATATTTATTTACACTTTTTCTATTTACAAATGTGCTATTTACAATTTCCACTCCTGTGAGAATTCGCAAATTGTCTAGTCATTGTAAACTACTACACACAAGATAGGCTTGAGCACGTAACAACTAACACTACCTAATATTTACAAACCACAAAATTAAAAATAATGGAAGGAAGACCCCAGCATACAAATTAGGTAACGATTACACTAAAGCATAAAAGAATTAACAACCAAAGATCGAGTCAGCTGATTAATGTCCAACGTGAGCAATTACGAAATAAAAATGCATAGACCTCGAAAAATAAAAATTGAGTATTCATATTAATTTTATCTACTCAAATTATACCAGGGGAATAAAAAAAACATAAAACTTTAATCATTTGACGTTGTAATTTATTTTAAGATAACAACCGAATATCCAAGGAGCACAATATATTTGCCGCCTGATGCTTTTCGCAATATGGTCACTGATGGGCAATATTTTGCCGCCTGGCACTTTTCAGAAAACACGATCTATGGCGGCAAGTATATTGCCGCCTGGCCCGGAAATGGTTCAAGACAAGTTGTTTATACCTAAATAAAAATGAAAACTAGAAATAATAGCTTCAATGCTAAAAATAGAATAGAACATTGTCCAACAACCAGTGATGAGATGCCCGAATTCCAAATTTTAAAATGAACGTTTCCATAAAACTCACTTCACGCTATACTAAAAACTCATTCTAATATTAGATAGCGCTTGAGTAATTTTTTAAAAATGCAAAAAGGATTCATGTGGTTCCTTTATACATCAGGCACCCCCCAT
>NW_025783653.1:0-27998 GCF_021130785.1 Homalodisca vitripennis
GAAGAAATTTTAATGATTTGAAGTTTTATTTAAACAGACCGCATTCTCTGAAATACAACATACAAACATTTCAAGAATATAAAGGAAACCCCAGGTAAGTAAATTAATATATAGGTTTTGTCTTTATAGTGCAAGCAAAAACTAAATTTTCATCACAAAACTTTATTTAACTCATAGTGGTATTTTAAATTTTTGATTATTTAAGTCTTTAGTTGACTTTTAAAATGTAATAAATACAAATAGCAATATTGCTATTAATTTCTCATTAAATGTATAAAATAAATATCTTTATAATCTTTGTCTCTCAACAAAATTTGGTCGTTTGTTTAATGTAGTATACCTTGTATACCATTATCATAACAGGATATTAAGAAAATTCATGTTATTATTATTTCAAAAACATTTATTAGATATATAAGTTGTTTCAAGAACTGGAACTATTTTTTTACATACAAAAAGTAAAACGTTAAAGGAAGAAATTATGTTAAAAAGATTTTCACCTAATCCTCATATAACTTGAGAAACCTCCCTACGAAACTTAGTTTGGAGATAGTAATAATATGACTAACTTCTTGTATCATAACTCGTATTCCGAACTAGCATGACTGTCAATGTTTATAGGCTCATATACTTCAGAAAACAACTGAATATTTAAATATATAGTTCATTATTTCTTTTTATAATGATTCAAATAATATACAGAGTGTTCCAGACCTCTTTATCATTATTTTCATACGAGTATATTATTCTTAAGTTGGATAAAAGTGGCCTCCTTTAAATTTTTAAATTTAAATATTTCTTATTAAAGAACTGCTTGGTCTAATACGTTGAAATTGTTTATGTAATTTTAATGGCTAAAAGGTCTAACCAAATATAAAATAAAATGTAAAGATTTTATTTTAATTGCGGCTTCCCTAAATATTTAACTGGAAATACATAAAAATTAAATATGTTAAAACGTAACGACTATTACATTTTAGTTAGTCAATTCAATTAAAATTGCAATTTATGTTAAATCAGTTGGTACATCAGGAAGATAACGGACTTTAACAAAACTGAGTATCTAACAATATCCACTGTCATATGACAGCACTATTTGTAAGCCACAATAAAAAGCTGTTTTAAATTCTAGCTGCTCTAATTGGCTCATTATATGTTACATTGTTTTAAACTGTAGTCACAGAATCCTTGCCTATTACAGAATTTATATTTATTTAAATATAATAAAATATATTTATTTAAATATGGCTTCTAATAAATTGTTTTAATAATATGTGGGCTAAACTATACTGACACGGTTTAAGATCTGCAATTAAATTGGCCGTAGAAATATTTAACATTTATTAATGAATATTGAACTGGAACTGTTTATCCAGCAGCAGCAATCTGTATTTTATTTCCAAATAGTGTTATAATTTGTTTGTAAAATGAAAACGTTTATAAATTGGTTTGTGGATAGCTGCCCAAGCAACATTAATCTCTTAAGAATCAGTTGTTTTATACGTCATAAACATATGTATATAGTAATACTTTTTGTGGTTTATTGACATTATATATATGATATATATATATATATATATACATAAGTTATAGTATAATTTATTGTAGGTTATGTTATACCCCTAAGTCTACACGTATCAATATTGCATTTTATATATATGTATATATATATAAAATATATATAATATAACATATATATGTATATATATATATAATATATATATAATATATATATATATATATATATATATATATATATATATAAGTAGATAGTAAATATGGGGTTCCTGGCGCACTTTCGGGAGCCAACCGAAAAGCAATGTAAAATACTGTTCAATGTACCATAAAGGAAGCTGAGAAATAAACACAGCAAATCTCAATGAAAAATTAACCGAATCTACAGTCGTTCGTCTCCAAAAGCGATCGGTACATTACTATCTACTCTGTGGAATGAAAAATTAACCAAATCTGAGCTTCTACTTTCTTAAGCTGTGCTTTGTAAAATGTTTGTCAAATCTGCTACGAATAAAGGATTTTATCTTAATAAAATTTAATCAATTTAAAACATTTTTACTAAAAACATACTGTACTTTAATAAAAAACTTTTCTACTAAAATAAACAACATGAACTCACCAAGCTCTCTTTTCAGTTTCTAGCATTTCAAAAACTTACAAAGAAAGACAATTTAACGAGTTCACAACGAATTACCAAAACATTTTAAAGAACAGTTGATACTCTTTTCCTTAAATGATACAGAATTCAAAGAACTTGTGTAAAGTCTTTTTGCAGAAAAAACGTCTAATGGAGTGTTTTACTATCGGCAAAAAACTAAAAAAGTAAGGGATTACATATTTAATATAATTACGAAAGATATTGAAAAGAAAGTAAAAAATAAACAAACAGAGAGGTTTTCAATCGTTTTTTTTATGACATTTTTCCCATATTATACGTTCTTTCAAGAATAATCAAGACTTAATTGATGAATTTCTTAGGAATTTTTGTGAGTATCAAGATTTAATCAACACAATTCATTAAAGAGCATTATAGAATTTTTCTTATAGAATATAAGCCACATTTTGTGTGAAACAAAAGGTATTACTGTAGATAATTATTCCATGTGATTCCTATGAAGAAAGACACCAACTATGGTTATCAAAACAGTACTATGACGTGGGTAGGGACTGCAAGTTTTAGAGTTAAGACTTTATTCTACAAAGTTAATTGTTATAATTTCTTTATCTTTAATAGTCTTCTTTCCAGTAACAATCAAGTGTAATTTTTCATTTTTGTTTAATTCTTTAATCTTTTTTTCATCCAAAAACAGTCAAAAATCTGTTCGGCAAGTGTACTTTACAATCTTCCAACTCGGCAATTATTGTAAACCCGAATTTATCCTTCATTTTCTCCAAATTCAAGATTCTATGTTTCTTCCTTTCTTTCCAATTCATTTAACTTCTTATACTCTTTAAACTTACATTCTCCAATATCATTTAACTCTTTCAAGAACTCCATTTAAATAGAAAAAATTTAAAGACGGAAAAAAATGAAATTTGCTAACAATCACTCGAGAAGTCGGTGGAGAATGTGAGTAAAACCGCATTCTTTTCACGAGGTTCTTCGTTTAATTTCTCCAAATGTACTATAAAATCATCGAGGATTTCTGGCTTAAAATCGTAGACAAATTCCAACATCCAGATAATGAAAAATACAGGTAATATCTTTTCATAATAAACGTGTGTATCGATACCTACAAACCTAATGTATATCTTTGAAAAGGAAAATAATTTTGTCAATGGTTCCAAGAGATAAGTAAAAACTTTTATTCTGTTTTCTAAATTCTGTAAACAAATTTTGTTTGCTTCTTGTCTCCGTATTGTAATTTTCATAAGCAGATTATTCAAATGGTGTTAGTTTATTTCGAAATTTCTTAGGTTTAAGGTCTTTCGTACAAAATTAAATTACAACCTCTACAAACTAAATATCTTTTATCGATAATTTCTCCTCTATTAGAACACTTGTAACCAGTTGGCATTATACTCTTCCATTTAAACAGAAAGATTTTTTGTTTAAATGGAGATTATGGAACTAAGTCTGCCGAGATATAAATTTTTCAACGCAAATGTTTGTGTTTACATTTCTACAACAGAGATAAATAGAAATAATTTCATTCTATTGTACAACTATTTAGGATTATTTTGTCTATGATTACAAAGATTATTACAGGAGAAATCGGGATTTTTCAGTGGCGAAAGAGTATATTTTTGAAATATTAGAAGGAATGAAAGAGAATAATATGAACATCATTAACTACTGAATTTCTCTAATATCGTTTCTTAATCACATCATAGGCTAAAAAATTTCTCAGAGACAACAACAACATAACAAATCGCGTTTGTAACAGCTTTTTGAAAATCCATATGTGATAATTATATCGTTTCTTTGAACCAGAAAATATTTGTCAAACTCTTTGTTGTATCAATGACATAAAATAGGTCTATTCGCTAAAAATTCTTTAGGATTGTAATACATTTCCTTATTATTACAGTAAACTTTCTTAAAATCTTGATACATCTGATACATGATTCTGAAAAGAC
Source organism: Homalodisca vitripennis (assembly GCF_021130785.1). Lineage (NCBI taxonomy): Eukaryota > Metazoa > Arthropoda > Insecta > Hemiptera > Cicadellidae > Homalodisca > Homalodisca vitripennis. The sequence continues at coordinate 4,096 of NW_025783653.1, forward strand.
CTCCGGAAATGTTTAAATTTTGTAATTCATCTGGATAATAAGAACCGTTCAATTTTACTCTGATATTTTTTACATCCAAACTATCAAACTTTGAAGGATTTTTTTTCTTGATTATTCTGTCTAATCTGTTTGAAAACCGATGACAAACGAACTTGGGATTGAAGATATTTCTTATAAATATTTGTGATATCGAACGAATAAGTTGTTCCGGAAATACCTTTTTGTTCAATACATTGCCAATCTAGAAAATTAAACATAATGTTTTTGACTTTTTGTAATTTCATCAATCAACCTAATTTTACTCGTGGTTTTATAATCAATCATTGGAACTCTAATAAAAAATCTGTAATTGTTATTTTTCCATCAACAGGCATAACATTTCCAGTTTGCAGTCTTCAGAATCACATCATCGTCTTCTGCTCTTATAAAACTTAGATAAAATCCTCCTTTATAGATCGGAATAGTAACATTTTTCAAAAAATCCTAATCCAAAATGAGATAAATTTCCAGCTGCTTCAAAACAGCTACACCAAATTTTAAAATCTGATTCAAAGCCATTAGAAAGTTTTGAAGAAATAACATCACTTTTTGAATACGAAATTAGTTCCTTTAATTGTGCTTAATTGGCCACAGTTTTTCGACTTCTTCTATCAATTTATTGTGTTTTCTTACTTCAATCTTAGAAAATAAAAACGGTATAAAATTATCGATTAATCTAACATTATCAGTTCCAAGATATGCTTGACCATCTTGTTTTGTTAAAGTTCCAGAAATATAAAACTGGAAGTTAGACGAGCAAAAAGTTATCTCCAAAATCAATATTAAACTCAGTTCTTTTATTCGGTTCAGATTCAAATGTTGTTTACTAAATTGGATAGAAATTTTTTAAACTCCGTCCGCCCTTTCAATATCACTAGCATATTTTTCTGTAGTCCGCCATTTAATAAGAGAAAATTTAGAAATTTTAAACATTCGTGTATCATTTTTTCATCGATCTAATGTAACGTTTTTATAAGAAAAGATATTAAATTTTAGTAAAATAATTAAAAAGATTAGAGTCATATTTTTAATGATCTACTTCGTCATATTCAGGATTCTCTTCCCTTAAATTTTGCGATCTCGGTCACATATTTCAATAAAATTTTGCACAGGATAGTAACCGCTATCTATAAATATTGTTCCAATCAACTGTATCTTTATTTTCATCCAAAAACTTTATACTCAAGTGTTGATAGAGACAAAGAAACAGGACATATGATCTTTTAATTGATAATGTATATTTTCTTGAATGAACTCTGATGATAAAGTTTGATATTTAGCAATGTTATACCAATTCAATTTGTTTTACGTATAATCTCATCATATCTTCGGATAATTCATATTTTTGAGAAATGTGATCCCAATGTTCTTTTTTTCAAATCTCTTTCGTGTTGCATGATAAAAAGATCGAAAGCACTGTAATGTCCCGCCATCTCTATTTATTAAGAAAAAATTTCAAAATCAAGTTTTTATAAATTGGCTCTTTTTTGCGTTACATTCAGTCAAATTTTCCAGAAATTTCTCGTTAACTCCATTGATGTTTGCATAGTATTTTATATCATTTGTTTGCAGTTTTTTCTTTACATCTCACACAATATATGAGCGCCATTTATATAAGGAAAATTAGTCATGCATAGCCGCCTAATCCATTAAATCTGTTATCAATATTTTCAAAAGTTTTATTAACATCTTCTTTAAATTTATTAAAGTTTTCTTTCTAGTTTATTTACTTTATCGAGCATATAAATCGTTGTATTCAACGAGTTTATGACTCAATATTCTCAAAAGTTTTTGTGGCATCTAAACTAAACTTATCAAAAGACTGCTTATTTTTTATAACTTTTTTCATTAATTTCGCCAAAGTTTTCTTCTAGTTTAATTAATTTATCATGAAGTAAAGATTTGATTAGTAACTACTCTTTTAAAAACTTCACCATTTTTTCTATCGGTTTCATTAAAACCCTCTTGAAATTTAGCGAAATCTTCCAAAAAGTTTGTTATTTTTCCATAAAGATCGCCTTTATATAGATTGAAATTTTCCTCAAAATTTGTAAATTTTTCATCACAATTTTCTATAGATCTTTTACTTCTCGCTTCAAGTTTTTCATAGACTTCTGTTGTAAAATCTTTAACATGCTGTTTATGATTCTCATAATTTTGTTTTTTTAGTTCATTAAACATTTTAATAGGATCTTCTAATTGAATCATTACAACAACATCAAATGGATTTAATTCCTTTACTAACACCGCTAATTTCTTTTTTCCTTTAAAATCTAAGGCATTTTTTAACATTCGGATCATGTAAAATCAACAATATCGATGTTTTCTGATAATTTTAGAGGTTTTAAAATTTGTTCTTTTAACAACAACATCATGTTTGTCAATACCAGGTCGAACACCGACAATTCTTTTCTTATTAGCCAAACTAACATAATTCTTTTCAACTTTGATCGCTTCAGTAATTTTTATCAGCTTTTTCGATATGAGACCATTAAATTGGTAAATAATTTTTTTACACCATCATCAACTTCTTTTTTCCAATGTTTTTATATTTATCAGCAAACTTCATTTGAACTCATGAAATTTGCAAGTTTGTTATCATATTCTGCTTTAAAATCTTCAATCTCCGACAGCAAACATATCTGAATCTGGAAGGTTTTGTAATAAATTTTCTAACTTTGTTATCAAACTCATTTCTCAAACTATCAAAATTCAAACTATTATCTACATTTTGAATAATTTGTGTTTCAAATACGGTCCAAAAATATTTTGTGAATCCATATTTATTAAGCAATAATTTGTTAACAACTTCTTTAAAATCTTTACCAGTACTCAGTTCATTCAAAACAAAAACACATAAATGACCACAAATTGGGGGATCTTTATAGTCTTGAATCTGAGAATCATTGTAGTAGACGCTTGATTTTTTCAAATATTTAATCAATTCTATAGGTGGTTTGTCCTCAATTCTTTCCATAGGAATCAAAATAACATGCATTCTTATCATTTTTATAATAACAAATCCAATGCGTTCCACTTCCCATAATCGAGTCCTAAATTCACAATTCCACATTCAAATTTCTTCAACTTTTTCAGGTAATGTATCTCTCATGAAGATTCCTCTAAAATGTTTAATATTTTTGCAGGTTTTCTTCTCCAATTCCCCGAATGTTAAAGGTTTAAATTTTTTTTTCAATGTTTGATTTCACGTAATTCAAAGTATTTTTCATCTAATCCAGATCCTGTAACATCTTCCAACTCTTTATCTAACCAATTTAAAATGTTTCGAACAATAGGAATCACATCCTTTTTAAACGATTTGGAGCAGCTTTACGAACATAAGGAACAACATTTTTAACAACTGGAATATTTTTCTCCAAAATCTAATAAATCTTTCAAAAGTCCACCATTTTTTGAGTTCTTTCAACTGATTATAAGAAAATTCTATTCTGGTTCCTTTATTGTTTTTCTTATGTTTTTCGAGTTTATTGTATTGTCTATTTGTTAAAAATATCTTATCTTCGCCATTTTTTAGTTGATCTATTTTAAATTGAATACTAACGGGTATTTTCTTCTTAAAAGCGGATTTTATTTTTTCTTTCTGATTTTTGCTGAAGTTTACGTTCACCTCCCATTTATATAGTTAAAATTTCAAGTTCTCCTTCGATTCCCATTCCTAGTTTTCTCTTCAAAAACATTGCTCCAGCTGTTGGACAGCGCAACAAATCTTTCACCTAAACTAGCATCTTTTGATAAAAATCTATCCATTGCCTTATCTTGCAAAACTTTATCTGCGATATGTCTGGAAATTTGGTGTCTCTATGTTTTGCATAAAAAATATCGTGTTCCATAGCAAGCTTGATCTAATTTATTTATACCAGTATCTCCTCTTTTTAGTCTTTTTTCGAGTTTTGTGCCAGGGCCCAGATACTGATAAGTTGGCACGTGTAATTCAAAAGGTAAATTGTTGATAAAATCATTCAAAAGTCCACTACCCTCAATCATAGATGAACTTATTGCCGGCAAAACTCGTTTTAAATATTTAATTCCATCAGGTTTTTCAATCATTTCGTCAAGTTTGTTCGAAATAAAATCTTTAAATTGCTTTCTTTTCATTCAAAAAATTGTTATTTCCAGCCTTCTCTTGAGCATAAATATAATTAATAATTCCATCGAGTTTTGTCAAATCGTCGATATATCTGTATTCAATCTTATTATCACTGTATTTTCTCACACCTGATCCTTCGATTCTTTTTTTCCCCAAATTGGTTTAATCAAATTGAGATATTTTTTACCTTTACACTTGACTTTGGTTTTCTTAGTTGATGGATCATTATTTTTGTAAATTGAATCAGATTTCCATAAAATTTCAGTATACTTTTTCAAGTCTTCTTCAGAATATAAACCCGTCTTTTGGAACATCAGTGCCTGTTAATAATCTCCATAAACCTTGAGTTCCTTCATATGTTTTTTCATTAATAATGATATCATTATGCTCAAAATTCACGGGCAAATTTCCAATCATAAAACTTTTCTTTTTTCTGTCCCAATACAAACCAAATTTATCATCCTTTGCTCTAGGAAGAAATTTTTTTTAACCAATTTCACCAATTATTATATCCGTTGTTCCAGGACTTATTGGTTTCAACTATGGTAGAGTCCTTCAATGATTCGAGGTCTAAATGGTGTTGAAGATGGTAATTTTGGCAATTCAAACTCAGATTCTGGTATCGAAATATCAGCAAATTGTCGTTTAACTGGAAACAAATTCATCAAATTTTGATTATCGCTTAAAACATTTTCAATTTTGCCCTCAACATTTTTTTATTGCAGATGTTACAGGTTGATTTAATTTTTTGAATAAATTCTTGTTCTTTTTCATCAATTCGAATCTGTTCTTTAAATTCTTTGATTAATTTCTTTTCTATTTGATCAAGTTTTTTTGCTTCTTCTGAAGTTACGTTCGCCATTTATTAAGGAAAATTTTGAAACGTGGAACGTAAAAACGTGAACGTGGAACGTAAAACGTGAACGTGGAACGTAAAAACGTGAACGTGGAACGTAAAACACGAACGTGAAACACGAACGTGAAACACGAACGTGAAACGTAAACACGAACGTAAAAACATGAACGTGAAACGTAAACACGAACGTGAAACATGAACGTGAAACATGAACGTGAAACATGAACGTGAACGTGGGAACGTGAACGTGGAACGTGAAACAGATTTACCGTTTTTCTTGTTATTTTCATAATGTAAATAAAAAGTAAAGATAATATAAAAATAATTGTAACAAATATTTTATCGAGACCACTGAGCAGCATTTATATTAGAAAATTTATTTCAAAATATTTACCATTTTTAGGCTTCAAAGTTAGATTAATTGTTAAAAATCCGTAGTCTTCCTTCCAAATTTTATCACATAACTCAATAAAGTGGTTAAAACTCATATCAGATCCCACATAATTGTTGTAAATTTTTTCTCGAATAAGTGATCATCTTGCTTAAAAAATACACAACATATTCAGGTTATTTCTTATAACTTGTTTATCAACCTTTGAAAAGCATTGTGAAAGATAGATACAAGATATGTTTTTGTGACGGAGACATTACGAAATAATTCCTTAAATAACGTACCTTGATTTTCCAAAATACAATCATCAAAAACGATTAACGAATTGGGTTTACATTCGCTTAACGGAACTATGTCCTCAGAAGCATTATAAAAATGTGATATTTTTTTTGTTTAAGTTTTTCTCAATATTTTCAAATCTTTCTTGTAATTTTTTATAGGCGTCTTGTTCTTAAAGATTTACTAAAAACATACAAATTGGAATAAGGGAATCAACCTATTGTAGATAAAATTCAATAATAAAGTTGTTTTTTCCACATCCACTTGAACCAACAATTAACAAATCTGATTGGTTGATCTTTCTTATTTTCTTCAAACGTTTGAAGTTTTATCTGATCTTTTTGCTTTAAAAAATTTTCTCCATTTAAATAGAAGATTTTCATCTTGAAGCAACGCTTGCGAAAAATGAAGCTGTTCAAGTTGACTTCAGAAAGCTCTAAATTAGTTTTAAACTTGGAACATCCTATACACTTAGAGGAAGAATCAAATTATTTTATCGGTTTAAGCGGTTTTTATTCTGACAATTTTGTAATAAATATTAGTGAAAAGTTCTCCTTATTGCATAGGATTTTAGTGAGAAGAACATAACAAAATACTATGGTTTAAACAAAGGATATTATACTTTCGATCAAATAAAAAATTCCCTTAAAAATTATCTGAAAACATTCAAACAATCAGATAAATCTTTAAACTTTGACGAAAACAAGTTTGAAATGCAAAAAAAATTATCTCTCTAATAAAAATTCAAATAAAATCACCAGTAAGAATAATGTTTTCAGCAGCAATTATTGTAGATTTATTAGGGTTTGTTCAAAGAAACTATTGAGCCAAATCAGGTATATTTAGGAAATAAAACGCCAAAAATTTAGACCGTTTCGATGTAATTGAAGTGCACTGCAATCTCGTTGAACCTAGTTTTGAAAATCATACCGAACATTTACACAAAGAATCTGAAATTTTTGTACACTTTTTTCCCAAATGTTGCTTATGGATCAAAAATCAGTGAAAAACCGAATGAAATCGATTATATTCCAATTAGAAAAAATATTAAAAGAATTCAAAAAATCGTTCTAACTATACAAGACTCTGAGGGAAATTTATTAAATAATGAGAGTAAAACAACAATTTATTTAAGATTGTCGAAAGAATGATGAATCAAGGGGGGAACGAATCGTTCTTACCTTCAAATTTTCAAGAAAACAACTTTTGAATGTATAAATTACAAGAGTCTATGCCATAGACCCTTTCAAAATCTTCATCCTGACACTGTTTTTTATCAATGAATCTGGGCTTTATTCTCAAAATAAAAATTACTAGTTAAATTTTTTTTCTATCTAAATGGAGTCAGTTGTGAATCTACTCAAATTTCAATAACAAACATATATTTACGATTGTTGACGAAAACAATGTGATCTGGTTTAAGGCTAAAGACGTAGCAAAAATTCTAGAATATGAAAAATACTATGCAAACGATCAGAATAAACGTTGACGAAGATGATAAAAACTTCTATTTTAATCTAAATATAAGGGGGCTATAAATAGCTTACCTTCAAACTTCCAAAATAACACTGTTTTCGTTAATGAATCTGGACTTTATTCTTTAATTTTGAGATCGCATAAACCAGAAGCGAAATTGTTTAAAAATTGGGTTACGAAAGAAGTATTACCTTCCATTAGAAAATATGGTGAGTACAAACTCAAAAACGAAAATAAGCAGTTAAAAGATGAAATAAAACAGTTACAAATTAAAGATGAAATGAAATCATTGAAAATAGAGAATCAAGAATTGCGAATGGAATTAATGAAGAGAGATATGGTATGTAAAGATTTTGATAAGAAAAAACACCATGTTTTTTGTGTTAATTAAGAAGAAATCACATGTGGGAATGGCCTTATTACGTTTATCAGAGCTCAGAAACGAGAAATTACCAAACCGATTAAAACATCTAAAAATAAATTATCCTGAATTAGAGATTTTGTTCATTGATGACGAACCCAAATTCTATCAATCTGTATAACCAAATGAAAGAATCTTTGAATATTTTATACAACGGAAATCATTTTACTACAAATATGGCAGAATCTCGACTGATTTATAGAATATCTAAATTACACGATGAAAATGTTTCTAAATTTTACTAAAAACTCTCGATTTATTATATTTTTGTTTGTAAATGTTTAGCATAACTAGGTAACCATCGGTAGAATTTTTTTTTTCATATTCACAAGGCATTTCGTTTTTTATAACTTTCGCTGAAAATTTTTTTAGCACAATCTTTGCAAAAAGCATCTTTTCTATCTTTACTATACTGCCAGTTATTAAATTCAGAAATATTTTTTAATTTCTTTACAAAAGTAACAATTTTTTTCTTCTAAAGTTAATTTGTCCATTTTAACGTATAATTCCTTACAATAACAGTCTTTTCTATTCTCTTCTTGACACTTTGTAACATTTTCTTTTGAGACTCCATTTATATAGAAAAAAATTATTACACGATGAAAATGTTAAACTCTTGAATTATGATATTTTGTTTGTAAATGTTTTTGATAATTATTTAACCATTTTATAGTTCTTCCACATTCACATTGAGTATCTTCATAATATAATCTATGGTGATTCTTCTTTATACAATCTTTACAATATGAGTCTTTCTTATCTCTACTATAGTGATCACTATTAAACTCAGAAATTTTTTTAGTTGTTTTCTTTACATTTAAGACATTCTTTATCTTCCAAAGTTTAATTTTTCTATTTTATCATATAATTCTTTATGAATATTCCCTTTCACAATCTTTGCAATTATAATGCATTCCATCTTTCCTATTTTTATCTTTATAAAATTCATTTAAATCTTTAAAATTCTTTGCACTTTGTACATTTCTTTTGAGCCTCCATTTATATACAAAAAATTATAGCTTTGACTTCTTCAATTCATATTCATAAAACTTTCTGGTTATTTCTTCATTATTTAAATCTTTTATACTATAAAGTTACAGGATCTGTGTTATTAATTTGATAAATCACAAAGATTTCTCTTGACCAATTGTTCTTATATTTGTTCGAAAATGTTTGTGTTTTTTACTAACAATTCTTACATGATCATTGACTTTAAATTTAGTTTTCGTGTGAATTTCAGGTGGAACATACTTGAAAACGGTCTCTAATAACTCCTTTTCTGCATCCTTATCTACGTCTTTCGGTTTCATTTTGATTGTGCTGTGAACTGTAATCGTTATAATTGTTTACGATTTTTTGAAGAATATCGATCCATTTAAAGTTTTTATTAATCTCAAAAATTACTTTCATTCTCTCATTTTGAGTTCTGTTATATCTCTCTACAATACTTGATTTCTCTTCGTTTTCAGTATGATAAATCTTAATGTTGTATTTTCTCAAAAACTTCGTTAAATTCTTTATTTTTAAACTCTAAACCCTTATCTGTATGAAGAAGATTTGGCGGTTTGTGATTGATCCTTTTTCGCGTCTTTTAACTATATCTTCGAAGGCTTTTGAAACATCTTTACCGTTTTTTCTTTTGATAGCTCTTGACCAAGCATATTTTGAGAAAGTATCAATAACATTTAACATATACTTGAATCCATCATTTTGATCCGAATAGTTAGACATTATAACTAAATCTGCTGCCCATAAATCGTCAATTCCTAATGTTATAATTTTTCTCTTTTTAAACTTCTTTCGTACCGGTGCATGAATTTCTCTAGCTTCAATCTCGATTTCTTCCTTATTCTTAGATTCTTTCTTTACTTGTTTTTCATAAGGATTCTTTATAAATTTACTCTTATTTGTCTTACATTTTGAACATTTTGCAGCAATTCTATACAACCCGTTTTGAGTTTGAACAATTTTTAGAATCTATATTTTTCGTTTTCTTTTTTACACTTGTGACAGTGAATTAAATCATCTTCCATTTACATATCAAAGTTTCCAAGTTTATTTAATTCGTCTAATATATCAGATTTTGCTTCATAGCCATACGGTACTGTATCGATCTTATTTTCTAGGACAATTCTCTTATCATCTTTAGCGTTCAGTGCCAGCTTGTTTATGGTAACAGTGTACAACTCATGTTTATAACTTTTGATGACTGTCATCTCCCTAAATTCTTCTTTATCTTTCGAACAAACATCTCTTCAAGTTTTCGATATTTATTGTTTTATTTACAACGCTTCTCTTAATTCCTTTACACCTAACTGGGTTTTTATCTAGATATTTGTACGAGTACATCTTAGACCTTAAACCACACAAAATTCTTCTAAAACTTCGCTATTTAACTCATCTTTGAATTTCCCTATTACCTTCTTATTTTTTAGTAGTGAAACATTCGTGATCTTTTGGATAATCACTTGTATCAAAGTCATCTATATTTTCTTTAATAATTTTAAAAGGATCTCGTTTCAATTCTAGAAAATAACTGTCTGTATCCATGTAACACAGATTCAAATCTGGATCAAACTTCTTTAATTTGTTGTAATAAAACTCGTACATTAGCAATTTTGAGAGGTCGAGAACTGAAAATCCTATGTAATTCGGTTTGTTAAATTTAACCTTTTGTTTGTACATGTGATTCGCTATAACAGTTGTCGTCAAAGATAGTGAAGCATTTGAAGTTCGTTTTCTTGGCCTGTTTCATTGAAAATTCTTCATTTTCCTAGTCTAATATCACATCTGTTTCTCACATTTTCCATAGATTTTCCAAACACTGAGTTGTTCATCAGCTTATAAAAGTCCTTTTCAAAGTCGCTTGTAGCTTTGGTTCTCATGTTTGTGTTAAAATCAATGTATTCTTTCATAAAAGGCTTCTGATCGAATGCAATAACTCTATTCACATGTTTTCAAAATCATACCTTGTTCCAAATAGAACTTCAAATTTCTCGAATGAACAACGTATTCAGTTTTATCCAGTAGAGTTGTGCAAAGTTTGTTTTTAAAATGTTCGGGAGCAAGAGGTAAATCCTTGTGATGTTCGTGTAAATTTGTTGGATATCCAAGATCGACTTCGAGAATATAGCCATAATCTTCGTCGCCAGTGAGTTCTAAAATTGTTTCTTGCCACTCTTCTTTTGTATACGTTTTAGGATCCATCCATTTGATATCACTAAACGGCCAGTTTTTGCAATAAGACCATACCCATAAAGGTTGTTTGCATCGAGATAGAGTAAATAGTTTTCGGGCTTTGTCTTATCAAAATCTTTTAAATATTTGTTATTTGCTTTCACATATCGTTTAATACACTGAGAAATGCCTCCGCGAATACCTTTTTCGATCATTAAATACATATCGTAATCGTTGTATCAGTTGAAGCTCGATTTTAGTTAATTTTAACATAGCATCCCATGCAAGACTGGGAGCTGTTAGATAGTGTGCTGGATCAAGCTTATAGCAATTCAAACAAATTATTCCTAAAATTTTCAAAGATATCAGCGAGCAATAGAACATCTTGGATATTGTACAAATCAGAGTAATTTCCAAGATTTTTTCTCTTTTAATTTGTTCCAAACATTTAAGTAGTGTTGAAAATCTTTCTCCAGATATGCTCTCATCTGTCAAAAGTGAATAGAAATCTTGAATTCTCAATTCTTCTGTGTAATCAAGTTTTTCAATACTGTCGATAAATTCATAGGGAAATATTCCTTTTCCAGATAGAATTTTAAAAATCTCGTCGTCGTCATTTGGCTGTCTTTTCTATTATCTCATTCAATATTCTTCCATCTTGTATAAAATGATTTGTATGTTTGAAGTCTTCTCTCTTTAGATTTTTAGCTAACTTTTCTATAGACGAGGCCATGAATCTGAACGTGTCTACAAACGAAAACTTAATGAATTTTTCTTGGCTTATCACCTTCGAATTCATAGCCATATCCAGAATTTACAGAATAATTTATATATTTTTCATCGGTGTTTGCAATCAAATCAACATTTCCATATTGTTTAGCCAATTCTTTTATGTACAAATGAGTATCGTAATTTGACATATTGTGGCAGAAAAACGGGAATATTCTGAGGAAATTTCAAATTTAGATTGCAGCATGCATGAGCTGCGCCTCGAAACTTGCCGGTTAAATGACAATGATCTCTCACTTTATTATAACTCTTATCTTTCCAACTATCAGGAGTAAAACCATACTGAATTGACCCAACATCATAAGCAGACCATTCGCAAATATGACAAACGTTTGAATTTTGATACAAAAATTTCTTCTTCTTCTGTCTGTCAATTTCATAGGTTTCATGTTCTTAGAATTATATTTTTTCGCTATGTATTTCGATAATTTATTGAGTTCTTCAAACAATTTTGTCGGGACGTTTTTTCAAATCTTCTTCATTTTTGGCACGATAACATATCGGTTTGTACATGCGATTGGTCACATTCGACACTAAATATAGAGTAAAACCATAAGGAATGTGCCTCTGAATCTTGGTTGTAGTCGATCTTTGTGGATTGTTCTTGCATGTCGGAATTTTTTTCTAATATGCTCTCAAAGTCCATATAAATTACGTACGGATGGTTAAATTTCTTTTTGATAATTAGTAAATTTAGTTGTTTTGACCTGGAAATGGCATAATTGGCTTACAAACTTCATGATTTTTACAAATTTCTAAATGATCTGTTAAATCTCCAGATTTGTAAAAAATGGCTTAAACATCTTCTACACAAAAATTTTCTTTCTTTATGTTTAGACAACTGCGAAGAAACAAGCTTATTTAAATCGGTTATCAAAACATAATGAGATTTATCATCTTGTTTAACATACAATAAATCAATGTTTGTTTTCAGCGTCATATTTTTCAGAAAATTTGTAACGGAACAATGTTAATATTTTTCATCAAAACTGTAGACAATTGATAGACATTGTTGGATACTTATACTTGGAATTGTAGCTTCGTTTTTCAAATATTTGTATATCTTTCAGAGACATTGGATACTCAAAACCTGAAAATTATTTCGTCATTCACAAAATTTTTCGTATTGCTTTACACGTTCACAGTCTCTTTCTGGTTTTTCAATAGCACATCTTATTGAGTAAATAAAGCAAAAATCATCTCTATTTTTTTATATTTATAACAAGCTTTTTTATCTTTGATATTCTTTGGTAAATCGATGTATGATCCTGCATTCATCATTTCGTGTTTGTTAAGGCTCAAAACTAGTTGTTTACAACTTTTAAATGTCCATCCGGAACCATTATTTATTTGGATTATTCGTTTGTTCTCGATGTGTTAATTTATTAAATTGCTTAGTAATAAAGTCCGTTTACGTCAAAGATTTCGTCTGCTTTGATAGTAAAATACATTAGACATGTTTGCGGTTCACCATTCACTAAAGTTCGTTCGTATTCACATTCCAAAGAGAGATAGCCCCTTCATATTTTTTTTTTTTTAACATTTTTCTTGAAATTTCTCGATTAAACTTTTAATTTCTGACCGCATAATTGAAAGATATTTGTAAATTGACATGGAAATGTCGTTCAAGTTTGTTAAAATGTATTGCTTGAAAAGACCGTGTATTGAGGATAAAACTTCTACATCAATGATATTTTTCGGATTTTACTTTAAGAGTTTTTATCAATTTCTTCGATCATTTCAGACTTGGTTTTATCGTTAGTACCGATAGCCAACTTTTCAGCTATTGAATGAAGTTTTTCATCATTAAAATAGGTCGAGATTTTTCTTTTCAACTTTGAAATTTCTCTTTAATTCACGTAATTTCTCAATATTAAACATGTTTTCGTGATCGGCAATTTTATTTTCTCTAGCCCACTGTCTTAAATAATTTAGTTCATTATTGTAAATTTGCTTTTTTTTTTCATGACTTTTAGAATTATAATGGCGATCACAGTTTCTTCTTAAAATTTCTATTTTGCAGAACCGGACATGATATTTTTTCGCGCTCCATTTAGATAGAAAAAATTTATTTAACTAAATGGTGCTTGTAAACCAACGATTGCGCCTCTCACGGGCGTGATATCACTACGGATATGACGCAGGCGAAGCGATTATCGTGATGGTCGGTCTGTAGTAAGCACACCTCGACTGTCATTGATACACACAGCGCAATCTTTCGGAACTAAAATGTCGGTAATGCAGATTTGCTTTTAAGAATAAAAATTGTGTTCCCCGTTTACTATTATAACATTTTTCTTTTTCAAAATGTTAGATAATTTTACCTATTTTAAATATGCGTACATTTTGTTACTTGTAATTTTCAAATTATATTTTAAATTATTTTCTTAAATTTTTACTTCTCCGATGGGCTGTTGTATTGTGTTGCTGAGTATATATGTCCGCGAATTCGATTTGGTCGGTTAGGAAGTTTACTTCTGAACTGTTTCAATGCGAGTGGCCTATAGCGGAGAAACACCAAGTTCAGAAGTATTCAGATCGTATTCCGGAACCATTTCTCTAATCCGTATCTCGCTCTTCTCTCTCTCTCTAGCCTGAATATAGATCCTAGCCTATAAACGGCAGAAGTGATCGTGTCATAGGCATAAAAAGAGAGGGAGAGAGAAAGAGACAGAGGGAGGAGAAAAGGTCGACCGAGAAATGGTTTTTGCACTTTTTGACTTTGAATTTTTTTCTATTTAAATGGAGTTCTTGAAAGAGTTAAATGATATTGGAGAATGTAAGTTTAAAGAGTATAAGAAGTTAAATGAATTAGAAGAAAAAAAGAAGTACAAAATCATGAATTTGGAGAAAATGAAAGATAAATTCGGGTTTACAATAATTGCCGAGTTGGAAGATTGTAAAGTACACTTGCCGAACAGATTTTTGACTGTTTTGGATGAAAAAAAGATTAAAGAATTAAAACAAAAATGAAAAATTACACTTGATTGTTACTGGAAAGAAGACTATAAAAGATAAAGAAATTATAACAATTAACTTTGTAGAATAAAGTCTTAACTCTAAAACTTGCAGTCCCTCCCCACGTCATAGTACTGTTTTGATAACCATAGTTGGTGTCTTTCTTCATAGGAATCACATGGAATATTATCTACAGTAATACCTTTTGTTTCACACAAAATGTGGCTATATTCTATAAGAAAAAATTCTATAATGCTCTTTAATGAATTGTGTTGATAAATCTTGATACTCACAAAAATTCCTAAGAAATTCATCAATTAAGTCTTGATTATCTTGAAAGAACGTATAATAAGGGAAAAATGTCATAAAAACGATGAAAACTCTCTGTTTGTTTATTTTTTACTTTCTTTTCAATATCTTTCGTAATTATATTAAATATGTAATCCCTTACTTTTTTAGTTTTTTTGCCGATAGTAAAACACTCCCATTAGACGTTTTTTTCTGCAAAAGAACTTTACAAGTTCTTTGAATTCTGTATCATTTAAGGAAAGTATCAACTGTTCTTTAAAATGTTTTGGTAATTCGTTGAACTCGTTTAAAATTGTCTTTCTTTGTAAGTTTTTGAAATGCTAGAAACTGAAGAGAGCTTGGTGAGTTCATGTTGTTTATTTAGTAGAAAAGTTTTTTATTAAAGTACAGTATGTTTTTATGTAAAAAATGTTTTAAATTGATTAAATTTTATTAAGATAAATCCTTTATTTCGTAGCAGATTTTGACAACATTTTACAAAGCACAGCTTAAGAAAGTAGAAGCTCAGATTTGGTTAATTTTTCATTCCACAGAGTAGATAGTAATGTACCGATTCGCTTTTGGAGACGAACGACTCTAGATTCGGTTAATTTTTCATTGAGATTTTGCTGTGTTATTTACTCAGCTTCCTTTATGGTACATTGAACAGGTATTTTACATTGCTTTTCGGTTGGCTCCGAAAGTGCGCCAGGAACCCCATATTACTATCTACTTATATATCAAAAAGTGAGGGCTCTGTGGTGTAATGGTAGCACATTCACCCAGCAAGTTGAGAGATCCGGGTTCGACTCCCGGCGGAGCAAGTACTTTTTGCGATTCAATGTTTATTGAAATTAAATAAGGCTATTGCCATTTATAAAGTTTAACGTATATATATATATATATATATATATATATATATATATATATATATATATGCGCATTAAAGAGTATGAAAAGTCTCTTTTTGTTTTTGATGTAATACAGACTTGTCTGCATGGTGTGCAGTTTTAATGTACTGAGAAATTGAGAAACGGTTGTCATAAATTAAAATTACGATAGACACCCCGTAGTAAATATCAAATTTATATTTTTATATTAAATAGTATTTAAAAATTAAATGTTCATTATATTAAGTATCATTATTGTATTAGAGTGTCTCCCCTACTGCAAAGGTGTATATCTTTCCCAATCAACATGGGTTTTCGCCTGGAAAATCGGCAGCAACGAACTTAGTAGTCTTCCAGTCCGACTTTATCTCATCCTTCTCAAGACGGAAACAGATTGATGCAATTTTTTCTGGACTTCTCCAAGGCTTTTAAAAACAGAGTCAGTCACTTGCATCTGCTTGTAAGGCTCTCCGCATATGTCGTCCATGGCCCTCTTCTAGAGTGGTTTTCATCACACCTTCAAAATCGCAAGTTTAAGGGTGAAAATTCTCTTCTTCTTTCTCCAGAGAGTTCGTGGCGATTTCAGGTTTTCCCACAAGGGTTCCGCACTATGGGTCTCCCGTATTATTTTAAATCTATTCATCAATAATATATCTGACGTAGTTCCCTGCCAATCACCTATTGTTTATGCTGACGATAAATTTATAACCTTTACTCTGAAATCACGTCATGAATGCAACTTTGAAATCCCTTCAGCGAAGTCATAACAGGCTGTTGAGAAATGGTGCCCTCTGATTTAAATGGCATGTCCTTAAACCTCAACGAAATGGCTGTCCGTTATCGCACCTTTCACACGGATAACATATCTCCTCGTTTCCATGATTACCAATTATTGGGTGGATGCTCAGTCTCAAAAGAACAAAGGCGAGGATAAGAGACCTAGGTGTGATGTGTGCGTGCCTCTCTGAGTTCTGAAGATCACGTTGAATCAACATTTTGTACTCACGGTTTTTCAGCACGGCTCCTTTGGCGTTAAAGACTCTATATTGTTGCCTTGTTAGGTCTCACTTGGAATATTGCACAGTTGTGTGTGTTTTCCTAATCAACAGTATCTCCAAGACAGACTCCAATCGATTCAGTCTCGTTTATTTATCATCCGCTTGAGGTTTGGTTTATCGCCTGGGTCATCCGTTATTGCTGATGTCCCTGGTGGAACTCTTTGGCAGCTGAACTTGGCCTTCAACCACTTGGCTTTGAGGAAGAAGAATTTTTGATCTGGTTGTTTTTTATTATATAAGTTGGTTTAATGGAGATCTCACACTGCCCTCAGTTACTGGGTAGCCCACGTTCCTGCCAGTACAAGATCGAGTGACCTGTTTGCACAGACTGCATTACACTACAAACTACGAAAGGAACCGAGCACAGATGGTCCGGTTCTCCAGACGCTTGGGAACAACCCTACCACTGGAACTAGACATTTTTAACACTGGTGCTGTATCGTTTTAAGAGACCAGATTAAACCAACTGCTTCTCCATGGAAGATTAAGAAAGGAAGGCTCCATGTAAAATAATATGCAATTTGTTTCTTTTATGTTCGTATAGTAGTTTATTTGTTATTACTAATAATTTATTTTTAATTATTTTTAGATTATCTTTATTGCTTGTAATCACTTTTATTTAAACAGCTTCTTGATGGTTAAAACTTATTTTATTTCTATCTTTTTTAATACAGTATAATTAACTATTTTGTCCTTAATCGCGGTTTAAAATTTATTGGAATCATATCTTATTTCTGCTTGCTTGCACTGCTCATATAGTACCAAAATTGTTCATTTGTTATTTATTTATGTTTCATTGTTTCATAAATTATTTATCCTCTTGTTATTTATTTTAATGTTTAAACATAGTTGTGTTTTTTTTTACTTTCGTTTGTTGGTATTCTTAGGTTTTGTTTTTTTTTTCTTCATAGTTGCTTCTATTCATATTTTATTGCCTTGTTGTCTGTTATTCATCATGTTATTTTCATAGTTTTATTAATTGTTTACCAACGCCTCTTATTGTTTGCTAATTCATTTGGTCGTTTTTGCATCTATACATGTATTAATTTCCATCTTTAGTGTTTGGTTTTGTATCTATTTAATTATACTTACAGTACTTTGTTAATATTAGGTCTTTTGTGTTGCAGCTTATCTATCTATTAGCCTTTGTAACTTTGTACTCTTAATATTTTTGGTTAAAAATGGGGTTTTTCTCTTAAATAAAATAATTAAATAAAGTAATACCATTGGAATATTTGATATATTATTCATTATACCTAATACTAAATTACATATGTAAAGTATTTTTGTTTTATTTATTAAAGCTTAAAAATAATTGCAGTCAACTTAGTCCACATTCATTGGCTTTGGGAATCATAAACACATTTGATTTTGATATTGGAGTGAGTTGAGGTTAAATTTAAAACGTGTTTTTTTTTCCACTTCGTATAAGAAAAATGAAATTTTAAAAACCTTTTAAATAAATTACGTTTGTACTTGCTACCCACCAGGCATGACAGGATATTTCCAGGATAGGTTTACGATTGAGCGTAGGGGTATGGGCCGCTTCCTCTCGAGAATCGCATGAAGTAAGATAGTTAAGTAAGTAAAGTTAAATTAAAGATAGTCATTATTTTTAACCAGGCAAATAGTTAGGGCTAAGAAGCCGTTTCTAAATCACACAACCTGAAGGACTAACGGCTGAAAGGTGACTTCCAAACCACCGCCAATGGCCGGGCCAGACGAGATGCTTGCAAGGACAGGATTGCTCAGCAGCAGCAGCCAGACACCCTATAATGCCACCTAAATCAAAGTAGACAGCCACTGGCTCGAACATTTGCTTCGTCCGGTTTATCTTGCGATAAATTCGTTTGTACTCGCTGCTCTGCGCCATTTGGCAAATAGTGGGGCTATTATCTTTAATCATGATACCTACAAGAAAGGAAGACAAACCTCGTTTCGGCCTCCAGTCAAAACGGGTAAGGGAAAGAACACCTTCATGCGCCAGGCTAGCAACTGCCCTTAAGGGCAGTCTAACTGGAATTTATTTAGTTTTTCGATTTTAGTTTTTTCTTGATTATTATTCTTTGAAAGTTTCTAAGTCCAATGATGTATAACACATGGTACTAATAAATTTATAACCCAACTTAAAAATATTTTTAAACAACTGAACGATATCTCACCGTGGATTTTGCCAGCTCTAACGTCTTTTTGTCACAGGAACTTCGTATAATAACAAAGTCCCTGCAGAATATTTTTATGCTTTATACAGCTGGCAACACTGCCTGTTTACTTTTGTGGTTATGCTTCTGCTTGTTGTCAGATTACTGTAGTGAATAATACAGTAATCTGAGTTACCTAGTTTGAGTTATTTTACATTTTGTGTTTAGTGCAAATTGTTTTATTTGTGAATTGGTTTAGTGAATATTACTGTTTTATTTTGTATTAGTTATGGGTAACCAAAAGAAGAATGGTTTCCCGCTAATTCGGCTTTCCATGTCAGGAAGAATGTTGGTAAGCCTAAGCCTAGGCCTAGGCCTACTGAAGTAAACTGATCCAGGCACTACAGAATCAAAGTCTTCTATCTCTAAATCCAAGCTAACAGCCCAAATTAGGTAAATACAGCACAAATGATAGCCTAGAATATGAAAAAGTTGACTTGGCTCAACTAAAAAGTGCTACATATGAGGTTGCAGTCTGTAAATCTTGTCACGGAAAGCTTAGCTTTAGTAAGAAGACAGCTGTAGGCCTAGCTTCTGAATTTGTTGCGGTTTATGAAGCTGTCCTCTCTTATAATGATGGTTGCTTCTCCAAAGTGAAAATGATAAAAGAGTTAGGTCTTAGTACTGAGGTAAACCTGGCGAAAGCCATGAAACGCCTCGATGATGAGCGCATCCGCAAGGCCTGAAAAAGCTCTTTTGGAGTTTTGAAAAAAAGTGCGGCAATCGAGAACTTTGATTCATAAGGAAGATTGAGAACCTATTTCAGCAGGAGGAAGACACAGACAACCCTACATACAGTAACTGGACATTATTAAAAATGTAAGTTAATAGCTCATATTACGCTTTCTGTTAGTTTTTGGCCGTTACCCGTAAACTAAGTTTTTTTAACTAATATGTCGGATATTTCCACAACCGTAGGAGATTATCATCACCAACATTTTTTTACAGCTTATCAAAACCTAAACCTATTTGTTAACACACCAGGGATTAAAAAAAAATTTAAATAGGCTGAATTAAAAAAATTGTATGTAAAAATATTAAAAAAATAACATAAAAAGTAAAAAAATCATAGTTTATTATAAATTTAACTAAAAATCCAAACCCCTTGTTAAGAACTAGGCAAAGACTTTGATTTTTGAAACAAAAAAAGTTTACATGTCTATCTCTTATACTTTTTGTGTTATGCTACATATCGTTAATATTGAGTTTAAATCGGAGTACTGCCCTTAACACTAATGAAGCCTACTGCAACAGTAATCCTCCGTAGTACGAGTAGTCTTGGCTTGACTTTGACTAGTGCTGTGACACTCCTGGATATCGATAGGTTTGGCTAAATATAAGTGAGACATTGGTGTTTGCTGCACCCATTGCAGGTTATGAAACATACAGAAGTGAACCTCATGGGTGAAAGTTTATAGTTACTAATTTTCTAAAAAAATACTAATACCTGACAAACATCTACGAGATTTAGATATCATATGAAACTTTCCCTTGCAAAAATATAGTTAGGATAGAAGAGTGAAGCTTTAGCCATTGGTAAGCGCTTATGCATTCTCAGTGTCCATGTCAGTGTTCTGTGACGTACTCTTTAAAAATACACTAAATCTACAGAACCTATAACACCTATAAACATTAAAATCGTAACATCTAACAAACTCTCTGTAATTAGTTAGCCTAGGTTTACAGAGCCACTTTCCACCATATATGCACAAAACCTGGGATTTAAAAAAATCCATATAGGATTTATTTCTTATAAACAAATTGATCGTAAATCGCACTAATTTCGGTGCAGACATTTATTAATTCCCATCATTGAAAGTTTTGTGTTGCAATTCAATCAATATGGTATTAATTTCTTTTGTTACCTGTTCATTAATAATGAACGGTATAACATTGCCATTATGAAATGGTGAAACATCTTTTTTCATTATTTTACTTTTAAGAAGTATACATTACTTTTTTATGAATGTCATTGACTTAATTTCTTTCAATATGTTCCGTCCCAATGTACAAGAATAAAGTATTTTATACGCTCTATAGATTAGTAACTTCCAATAAATAGTTAGGAAAACGATAAAACAATACTTCTTGGACAAATAGTCTTTATCTCAGGTGACACATATTATAAAAGACAATACCGGAAATGTAGTGTGGTGAACAAAGCTAAAAGGTATCGAAAGAAAAAAACACAATTTTCCGTGATAGTAGCTGGATAAGGGGTTGTAGTCCCCTAGGGAGTACGGATCCTGTTAGGGGATACAGGGCAAATATGTTCCTTCGTACGGATTGTATTCTGAGCCTGCACCGATTCTTATCTAAAGTATAACGCTTATACTTTCAGTAACATATTTTTCGTCTTGGTAAAACAATAAGTACTGTAGGAAGATTTGCAATACGATTATTGTTATGCAAGTCAAGTGTCATAGTTATATATAATTTTTGATTACAATATAGTAGTATTACATATTTGTAACATAACAGACAATAATACTGGTACTAGGAGCCTATTTTACCATGAAATTATAAATCATAAACACAAATTGTCTATAAAACCGACGTAGTAATATACATCTATAACTACAGAACATTAATGTTTAGTTAGCTTTTGTGTTATAAAAATCTCTGTGAATATTTTTTAAATCTGAAATATATATATATATATATATATATACTATATATATATAATTAAGATTTATGTTTATATTTATATTATTAAAAAATCTAAGCTTTTGATCTACTATACCATATATACCGAACATGAATGAAGCATTTATATCTCCTTAAGGGTCTCTTTACGTTAAAATAAAAAAAGAAAATACAGTTTTATGAAATACAACATCAATAAATTAGTTTTAACAAATATTTAATTAATTAATTTATCTCTGACCTTCTTCAACATAACGAGATAAGTAAATTAAAACGCTGTTATATAAATGTATTATGGAATGGTTGCACTTTTATTATTAGTTTAAATTAAAAATAATTATATATTTAATTTTTATAATCATATTGGAACATATGATCCTTCTCCCTGATTAAATAATTAAGGTAAATGATTCAGATATCTCTGTAAATAATTTTTGTTCTATAATATTACGTAAATTGAAGGAAGAACATTTTCAGTTTATTTAATACGGAAAATAACTGATGAACGTTGAACGCGAAAGCTGCACTAAAGGGCACAGAGAGCTTACGTTGTGTTTAATTAAATTAATTTCTGACTGGAGAGTGACACAGAGAGGGACAAACACTACGGATTTCTAACTTTTTAATTTATTTCAACCCATGAAAAATTTAATTGGCCCTCCAACTTTGCTTTTGAATTGCTGCCGAGCTCTGGTGAGTTCACAAAACTCCTGTATTGTTGGTATAAATGTATTAGCTATTTACACTATTTGTAAACAATGACGGAGTTAATTACAAAATGTAGAAGAATAAATCCCGCTAAAGAAGAAATATAAAAGGTAAAAAAAAGCGTCACACCGCTGGATTATAACCGTTTAGAAATTGTGAAAGCTTTCATAAATGTTTCACACTTTAATTACTCTTCCAAAACTCACCCAATTTTATTTCATAACAAATTTATAGTTTATAGCATCAGAAAAATGTTATATATTTTGTGAGATGAAATTTATCAATAGCAAAAACTGACTTTCTGAGTAAGTAATTTATAGTAATTCAAATAAGAACTAAACGTTAAAGTGAGAGGAAATTGATGAAAAAGGATGAGAACTATAGATATTCATTTAATAATAAGATTTGAACAATGGTATATCTGTTCTCATGAAGTAAAGTTGTATCTTATTACATTGAACTTTACGTATTTATACTAGCTTTCTGTTAGTGATATTTATTCTCTTATACTTTGGTGAATGAAAGAAGATTACTAAATACGTTTGTTATCTCAGTGAAGTAACATCGAGCGTAGCTTCTCCTTAAATTGGTAACCTCTTACAATCCCTGTCCTTGCAAGAAAGGGCTCCCAGCTACCTACCCGACAAGTTGGTGGTAGTTCGGAAGTCAATTTTAACCGTTGGTCCCCCAGGTTGTGAGAGAATATGTTTACTTCCCAATGTCTCGTGGTGAATTAAGACATTCTTAGACCTTCTTTATAATTTTTATGTGCTATTAAAATCTTTGCAACAAGTGCTCATTTTCGGTAAACAATTATTTTACCATTACTATGTTTGTTTCATCACAATATCCAATTAAGTAAAATAAAATATAAAACTTAATATAAAGTTGAGACTATCAAAGCAATATACCAGACACTAAAAGTAGTTATTTATGATCGTAAAAGAGTCATCACGTTTCTTTTCTTACTGATGAGTTATACGATAAAGATTGGTATATAAGCAATAATATAATTAGAAAGCTGAGCCAAAAAGTATGATTATAGGGATTAGGAAGTTAATGTACTGTACTACACAATTTTTAGAGATATTTTAAAATTTGGAATAAAATGTGTACAGATAAAGGAAGCAATCCGACTAGCCCACAAAGTACGCATACAAATCCTTTTGGGGAATTGAATTAACCGTACATATTACAATGTAGGTAAAGTCTAAAAGTCATTTATATTTTTTAGATATGCTGTGGACAAAAACAAAAAGAATAGGCATACTGAAATATATTCGTTGTAGCCTCTTTAGTAACTAACTTCACTGACTCTCACATAGTTCATAAATCAGGTTGGTTTGAGAAGTTCCTGAACTTATTATGAAGAATCGTTGACTACAGTGAGAGGAATTTAATATCAATGTATGTCAATTAAAGAGTGAGGTAAAGTAAACATTTAAAATGTTCAGTCCACTTCTCATAGTGGAAGGTAAATTATAAGCTCTGGATCTATATGCTTTTTTATTATATAAAAGTTTATTAAATATAGTCCAATGTAGTAAATACACATATCGTACCTATGGTCGCGGGGTGTTGATTAAATGGGGAAAACTTAGTTTTCTACAGTTCAATT
>NW_025783654.1:0-25659 GCF_021130785.1 Homalodisca vitripennis
TTTTAAGATTTACACAAATTTTAATAAAGATGAAAGGAGTTTTGTGTGTACCTCATAATTTTGTTTTTTTATAATTCATTTAATTTTTAATTACAAATTATGTATTATATCCTCCGTGTCATTTCACATAAATGGAGCGTGTTATAAGACTTTATAATATTATACTTAGGTATTAATAATATTTCCACTAAATATAGTGAATATAGTAGAATCTATGAACCTCCAATCATGTTTACTATAGTAATATAATTGTTAATGTCATTTATTAAAGGGTTGATCGATCAGATTCAACGTTTTTGTAGTCGGCAGCTCAGGCAAGGTGGCAAACTGTTGCTTAGCAGTAAGTAATTAATGTGGGTGTGGATAATCAGCATCAGGTTTTCTTATGTTTGGTTTCGTGAAAAACAAAAGTTGTTTAATATAAAACTCGTTGTGAATTCTTTCAGTTGTTTTATATCATCACGTGAAACTGTTATGTACTTTTATAAAGCTAATACCGCTATACTTTTCAATATGCAAAGGACCTGCACTTTTTTGGCTTTCAACAGTTTCAAAAGGACATAAGACCATTTGTCTGGAGAATGGAAAGGATAACCCTAGGGTAATCCCCAAATCAATGAGAATCGGGCTAAAAAATTAAAAACACATTTAAATTAAATACTCTTAGTCTAAAAAAATTAAACTGTGCGTAAATATTAGTCATGATGAACGGTTTACGTTTTATCGATTTGTTAAACTAGAGCTTCATAAATCAGTAGCTGTAAACCCAGAAATTTATTTAAATTTTATTTCAATTAAACTTTTATATTTGTTTAATATCTCTTTATCTACATAAAGTTTGTCTAAAGTAAATGTGCATAAATAGCATCCTTCATGAATTACTTTAAAAACAACCAAGTATTGGCGATTTTAAGAAATTATAATATATTGTTTATAACCAATTTCCCATAAATTTAAGAATTACACAATTTTAATAAGAATGAAAGGAGTTGTGGTGTACCTCATAAAATTTTTTTTTTGATAATTCATTTATTTTTAATTAAAATTATGTATTATAATCCTCCGGATGGTCATTTCAATAAATGGAGCGTGTTATAAAGTATAATAATATTTCCACTCAAAATAGTGGAATAATTGTTACAATTCTGAACCTCTAATAATGTTTATATATGTAAATGGTTTACATCTTTTACATGTTATTTATAGAAGGGTTGATGCAGTCAATTTTAACGTTTTGTAGTTGTCAGCACGGCCGAGTGGCAACATTGTTTGCTTAGGCAGTAGTAAAGTAGGTTAGTGTTCTTAGTAATAGCCAGCCAGTTTGCTTATGTTTATTTTTAGTGTGAAAACAAAGTTTGTTTAATAAAACTCGTTGTCAATTTAGTTATTATATCATGCACGTGAACTGTTATGTATTATACAGCTAATACCGCTAATAACTTTTCAATATGCAAAGGGACTGGCCACTTTTTTGCTTTCACAACAGTTCAAAGAAGGACAAAGACTTTGTCCTGGAGAATGGAATAGGAGTAACCCTAGGGTAATCCCCAAATCAATGATGAATCGGGGCTTAAAAATTAAAAACCACATTTAAATAAATACTCTTAGTCTAAAAAATTAACTGTTAGGTAAACTATAGTCATAACGGTTTACGTTTTTTATCGTTGTTAACTAAAAAGCTTCATAAATCACGTGTGTAAACAGAAAATTTTGTTTTATTTCAATATAAAACTTTTATATTTTTTATATATCTCTTTATCTACATAAAGTTTTGTCAAATAAATTTGTAGCATAAATAGCATCTTCATGATTACTTTATAAAACCAAGTATTGCGATTTAAAGAAATATAATATTTACAATTACCCCTACATTTTAAGATTACACAATTTTAATAAGATGAAAGGAGTTGTGTGTACCCTCCATAAGAAATATTTTTTTTTTTATAATTGCAATTTATTTGTAAATTAAAATTATGTATTAATCCTTCCGTGTCATATTCAATAAATGCAGCGTGTTAGAAGTACAATAATATTTCCACTAAAATAGTGAACATTGCGAATCTTCTGAATCTCCAATCATGTTTTATATAGTAATATAATTTTTAATGTCATTATGAAGGGTGAGGTCAGTTTTAACATTTTGTAGTTGGCAGCACGGGCAGTGGCAACTGTTGCTTAGCAGTAGTTAGTACTGTAGTAATAGCACTAATTTGCTTATGTTTAGTTTAGTTTAAATTAATACACATTTAAATAAATACTCTTAGTCTAAAAAAATAAACTGTGCGAAAATATAGTCATAATGGTTTACTTACGTACATAATGGTTTACATAATGTACGTAATGTTATCCATTACGTACATAATGGATAACAACAATTTATGGTTGTTAATCCAAAGCTACAGTGTGTGGGTATTCAGGTAATGCCTGTAATGTACCAGCTGATCGTTAGCATAATTGGTAACCGGATTTGCAATGTTATGTACTGAGTGTTTTGCCTCAAATACGTCCATTTCATCACCATCAATAATTACAAAAACTTAAGGGTGATCTTGAGTGATTTGGAAAAAGGTCACTGTGCATAGTCACAGGTCACGGTAAATATGATGTGTTGATACAGGTAAAGCGTAGGGCATGGCTATAAAATCAGAATGTTAAATTTGTGTTGGAAAAACTGAAAATAATCATGATAGAGTCTATACCTCTAAATACAATGATGTTAGGGTAGGATGGGAGTAGTATGGTTGGTATATATTTAACAGATCCCTTGAAATCATTTCCGTTATGAATATTATAGAGGGTGCGTGGATTCTAAAGATTATGACGATCTCAAAATCCTGTGTTCTGATACCTATAAAAGAAAACATTACTTTAGAACAGCTATAGTATATTTGTAATGTGCAAAAACCAATGTGAACCAGACTAAGCCTTGTTAAAGAAAGTGGTAAAGGCCGAAAATTGAAGATGAAAATCTTTGCCTGTCGTGATAAACTCGCAGTTGCTGCTATTTTTTACGTACATAAATAATATTACTGACTAGCTAGAAATATTAGTGAGAAATAACAATTATCTTAAATGTATTAAGAACATATAGGTATTTATAATTTGTGCTCAAAATGCACAGAAAATATAGTAAATCTGAAGCTATACATCCATTGCCTAATAATACACAAACCTCTTCCAATACCCTAAAATCTGATACAAATAAGACCTAAACTCGAAGGTCTTATAAAAAGAGAATTGTGAGTAAACGTTTGCATTGCAAGATCCAAAATTAAAATGAATCGGTAAACAATGTCATATGTAGCAGAATATTACAATATAATTTTGTGCAGTTAATTACTCTAATCTTAGTGTTCATTAAGGTTCAGTATGAAGGCAACCTTTTATAATGACAATATTGTAAGATCCAAATTCCTGGAGTTTATAACGGAAAGAATTTTCTCAAAAGAGATAGACGTTAGATGAGTACCGTATTCAAAATAGTGACTGAGCTTCGTATTATTAAAAAAGGCAACCTTTTATAAAAAGTCTAAAATTTCTACCAGAAAGCCTGAGACCCCTTTTCCGGAAAGTTTTACAGCTGAAAATTTTACATGTTACATACTAGAGTATATCATGTTATAAATCTTAGACTAGATATTCTGGACTCTGAGAGGAGGTTGAAGGATGTAGTCAAACTGCTCGTGGTGTACATTTTGTATTGCAATGCCGCTTCCTGAGCATTAAAAGTGTTAACTGCACGCAGAATTATAGAAAAAGAATCAAACCAGCGCCATTTCACTATCTACTCCTCTAAATTATTCATTATTATGATTAAAAATATCAAGCAAATTACCGACTGATTTATTTTTATTTGTTTACATTTCTAATTAAAAATAGTTTTCAACCGAAACCTCACATGTCTTTCCGAGTCCTAGTGCTGGGATTTACGGGAAATACGGGAGTAACCAAATAAGATCAAAGTTTTAAATACATAATTAAAAATCGTAACTGTATTTTTCCAGATGGGCAATTCATCTATACAATACATCATGTGTATAGGACTCACATACATGACATCATGTTACAAATGACATGTGTAAATGGTGATCTCTGCCAAACCAACCATTTTGCTTTCTTGTTGTTTTCAACACCTTGTTATTTTTCAACGGAAACTTCATACGTCAAATCTTCCATAGAAGAAAAAGTAAACTTTTAAGGTTAAAACCTGACTTTCAACAAAATATGTCATAGTGACTCAAACTTAATTTTACCAATATTATCTATTAAACAGATCACTACAAATTTATGTGTTTATCTATTCCATGTGGGACTTAAAATACATATTTATTCGGAATACCTTTTTCATGGTTTCCCCATTTGTTTTGTCCAATACAGCCTGTATTACCGAATGGTGCTATTCTCTAGTCATTACTAATTGCACCTTTAACGCACTATCGATTAGTTTGCATACTAATTTTTAATGGGGCTGAAAAATTTCCAGAAATTATTGGAATACAGAAGGTACAAAATAGTAGAGTCTACAACATTTAATACTTCTGGAAAACAGTGGGAAGGGGCACGATATCAGTTATTGTAATGAATAGGTTATATTCAGGAACTGATTGTATAGTAGGACCAAGATTTTCTCACAGTTCAAACTGAATAAACATCATGCCATATAGCGTAAGTTCATTCCATGAATGTTCAAAGTGTATTATACTATCAGTATTACACTAGAGCAATTTGTAATAAATGTATGAGATATGTCAACTGTTTAGTGATAACTTCTTTAATATGTAATTCTAACAGTATAGAGGTCAAGAACTTTGTGAATTATTTGCAATATAGGGAAGGACAAGGGACTTTTATATTTACGTCATTAGCATATGAATAACGCTTGTGGAATAGGTAATAGTTATCGTTTTGTTAAATTATTACTTCGTTTGAGAAAAGTTATTATGTAATAATCTATATTTTGGAGATTTCCTATACTGATTCTTACATTTTGTTGTGTTGTTTGACAATGATCTAAAGCCCTTTTAAATACTTAAAAATTATTACCGTATAGATCAGTCTGGGCTCTGACGTGGAGATACGTTTGCATAGTAAACAAAACTTCTACAATTTATACGCACTTTTAATTTTTTATAAAATAATAACCACCTCCGAAAAATGGTAAAAACATATTTACTTTTTAATAAACTGTAACACACACACACACACAACATTGTTTATAGTATTGGCATGGTAAGGACAAAAAATATGTATATTCAAAATCCATTAATTCTTTTGTATTATATCCCAGAACTCCTATTCGACCTCTAGTTTGCTACTAAATGGTGTAGTCTACTGTTTGAATTTGCACATTACACTTTTTCTGCAGTAAACGTAACAGTTTGGTTTAAATATTGATTATTTTTCATTGCAATACGAAGATAATATGTAAGTTTAATTTAATGTAGTGTATAACGGTGCTTACCGTTCACACAGTGCTTTTACTGGGTGAGCTACATCTGAAATACGTAATATAAACCAATTGGGTTATCTGTAAAGGTCATTAGATGTATAACGGTAAGTATGATTATTTTATTATTATATATTACTTTAAAGCATTATAAGTGAAAAAGCAAAGTTAAAATCTCTCCTAATTAACTTATGTTTAACTAAACATAGTTTTTTTTAATTAACGTCGACAATTTAATTTTACTAAAAATAAAAACTATTGGTGAAATGTGATATCTGTAAGTTATTTATTTTTATATTGTATTAATTTTTAAAACAGGTGCCTGCATTTTCAGAAAATAAAATCCTCAAAACATATATTTAGCAGTTATGTGCATCTAAAATTAATGTGTAGTGTACTTTTAAGATCTCAAAATAGACCGTACAGCGTTTTGAGTAGTATTCGATTAATTTCTAATTGAATAAACCCAAACCAAGTCCACGTGTTAGGAAACCTACATATTTGATTTTAACTCACTTCTAAGACGAGAATTTTGGAAAGTGTATATAATGTAATATATAGGGTGTATATTATGTCTGGAAACACCCAAATATATCCTTTAATAATTTAAATATAAATTTGAAACCTCTTACAATCGTGATAGAGATTGGGCATCTACTTTTTGGAACAATGTTTTGTTATGTCACACCAACGGGGGACGTCCTGCCGAGGGTATCGTGAATATTCTTAATGGAAGCCTATACCTTGTGATACATAATTTTAAAGGTAATAGCTTACTGAATTGAATGCCACAAACCGCATCTCAAGGGAATTATTCTATCAGAAAATAGAGCATTTTTAGTATTGAAAATTTACTGATGTTCAACAATGTAATTTTAACATGGTTCTTGCCACAAAATGTGTTACACTAATTTTTTAGCATTTTTTAAATGTTCAATTAAAATAAAATAAACAATTTATTTTTAAGCTGGTTTCATTAGTACAAATTTACCAGTTTTTATTACAATGAATAAAACTTATGAGTCACTTTCTCTGATTACTTATGAATCTGTACTTGGTGTTTTCCAGTCAGCAGGAAGGTTTAAAGAGACAAAGGTCACTAGCCTATGAGAAACATTATTGTGTTATTAATCATCTGGTCTACAGGTTTCAGTTTGTTGAGCATGGAGCTTTCACTAGACAGGTCTAAGCTTGGGAATCACAAATGGACAAAGGTCATATCATTCCTGTCGAGTTAATCAGTGTCTCTGAAGCATTGCTGTCAACAAGTTATCTAATTACAGTAGTTCAGTTTTTATTTGGCATTTTAATGGAATTGTCTGAAAGAGAACGAATTACTCTGTTGATGATGCGAGGATATGGCGATCGTCAAAGATCTTATCGGGAAGTTTGTAATTTGTTTAATGACACTTTCCCAGAAAGGAATCCCATAAGTGTTTCAACAATATCAAAAACTATTGAGCGTTTTGAAATGACAGGGAGTGTACGTAATCGGCCAAAGTCGGGTAGGATACAATCTGCAACAGATGAAGAACATGCACTAGATGTTTTGCAAACATTTATTGAAGACCCACATACATCGCTCAGAAAAGCTGCACAGCAACATGATATGCACCCTATGTCTGTGAGTAAGATTTTGAAAATTAATAAATACAAACCATTTAAAGTTCATTTAGTCCAACAGTTAAGTGAGGATGATTACGACAGAAGAGTTGAGTTTTGTGAACTTGTGATGCGCAAATGTGATGACAATAGAGATTTTCTGACCAACATACTATTTTCTGATGAGGCAACTTTTTTCCTAAATGGCAATGTTAACAGGCACAATTGCCGTTACTGGGCTAGTGAAAACCCACATTGGATTACTGAGTCCCATTCACAGCAACCACAAAAACTGAACGTATGGTGTGGAATTTTAGGTAACAAAATTGTTGGACCCTTTTTCATCAATGGAAATTTAAATGCCGAACTTTACTACAATATGCTCCAAAATGAAATAATCCCAGCTATTCAAATTGCATCAGGAGAATACTTTGATAATGTATGGTTTCAGCAGGATGGTGCTCCACCCCATTATGGGAGACAGGTAAGAGAGTATTTGGATTTGAGGTTTCCTCATAAATGGATTGGCCGAAGAGGAGAAATCGAATGGCCTCCAAGATCTCCAGATTTGTCACCAATCGATTATTTCCTATGGGGTCATTTAAAATCCAATGTTTATAGAAGAAAGCCTCATAATTTGGAAGACCTAAGAAACAGGATTATAGAGGAGATTGCTTTGATAACTGAAGAAATGTTAGGCAACTCTGTCGAATCATTTTACACAAGATTGGCTCATTGTCAAACCGTAGAAGGAACACAGTTCGAACAATTGCTTTGACACCAAATGCAGGTAAAACGTTTGTTGTAAGACTTTTCTAACAGCATACATTATTTTTTATTTGTAATAAGAAATCAATAACATAAGTATTTCCATAATTGTACTGTAATAAAAACTGGCAAATTTGTGCTAATAGAACCAGCTTAAAATGAAATTTTTGTTTTATTTAATTGAACATTTAAAAAAAATGCTAAAAAATTAGTGTAACACATTTTGTGGCAAGAACCATGTTAAAATTACATTGTTGAACATCAGTAAATTTTCAATACTAAAAATGCTCTATTTTCTGATAGAATAATTCCCTTGAGATGCGGTTTGTGGCATTCAATTCAGTAAGCTATTACCTTTAAAATTATGTATCACAAGGTATAGGCTTCCATTAAGAATATTCACGATACCCTCGGCAGGACGTCCCCCGTTGGTGTGACATAACAAAACATTGTTCCAAAACGTAGATGCCCAATCTCTATCACGATTGCAAGAGGTTTCAAATTTATATTTAAATTATTAAAGGATATATTTGGGTGTTTCCAGACATAATATACACCCTATATATATATGCCAAGTATCAAAATCATTATACAATCAGTGATGTTGTAATGATTAACAACCAAAAGTTAATATAAATTTTCATTTTTATATAATGACAAAATTTACATATTTAATCCAGCACTATTCCAACTGAAATTTAAGGGATCTTTATTGTTGTTACTAAGATAAGGGTGAAGCTGCACACGGTTATGACGAGATTTTCGATCAATATCAACCGGAAATTCAAATTTGTTTCACTTCTTCACTCAGCATCTGAAATCATAAAATATATCCTTAACATGATTTGTTCGGAATTTTCTGTTATTAAACAGAGAGAATACTTTTTTCATAAACTGTAATTTTAATATCAGGGAAGTTTATATAAAAGATGGGAATTCATGTATTTAACAAATTCTAAACACTATGTCGAATGATAATTCCTATGTCTCCAGATATTAATGAAAAAATGTAGGAATTTTTGGACCATTATGTTATTAACAAATATATAACTGAATTTCCATTATTATTTGTGTTATAATCAGCCTAAACAATGTGCGAGCGAAACTAAATTCAGTTTCTCACCTAGTAAAAAGGACATCCAAAGCCTCCTAAAGATACAAAATCCCTAAGTTTCAGCTTCAATATATTACATCCTTTCAATATTTTTCGATGGCTATTTTACGTGAAAAACTAATTTTTACATCTTTAAAACCAATATTTTTAAACCATTTAATTTTATATTTAAATATTAAAATAAACTGATGCTAAATCCATTAACTATATTAACTGACTGATTTATTTTCATTGTTTACATTTGTTTCCAAAATCGTTTCAAATCCAAAAACTGCACTTTACTTTGCAAATGCAAAGTTTTCTCTATGGATAAGTTTAGGTTTCAAGGAAAGATATCTTAATGACTACTTGATTTCTGTTAAATGTTTTCATAAGATAAATAAAGATTGTGTAAATACTGAATTTTTTAAATTATAACCTTATTGTAAGTTTCATATTAACTATGCACATTTTGAGTGTTTTGAACTGCGATTATTACATAAAATTTTTGTAATAATTTAAATTAGTCGTAATGAAACCAACTAACTGACAGTTATACTTGAGGACAGCTCAATGAATATTAGGAAAAGTAGGAACTAAGGAAATAATACAGAAAGGTAAAGGCAAGTAACGCTTCTTTCTGGCTTAAACGTTTACCTTTAAGAAAAAAATTTTAAAACCAAAGTGTGTACAGGTTTTAAGAAGTCAATATATAACAACAATGATGATAATGACATATCTTGTGGACAAGAACTGTGGTCTCCTTGACTGATTAAAATTTATGTGCTTAAAAATACATAATAATTAAAAGTATAGTTTTTTCATAGTCAAATTATATAATACGAACAGTTTTTTACTGAATAACAAGGACTTTATTACCATATATTTTTGAAAATTGTACTTCAATCATAAAATAAGTAATGTAAGATATTTCTATTTGAATTACCATGGAACATCCATAATGTTTTATTGGATATCTATAAAATACTTCAGTAGTGTTCTCGATGTATCTTGGTCAAAAGAGGAGAACCCTAATCAGGTTTTTTTAATATTTCTTAGTGAGAGCAATTTATGACTTAATATAAAGTATTTTCTGTAGTATTTTTGAAACGCAACAAAACATACTTCAAAAACATACATTTTTAGGCTCCATGCAAACTTTTAATTATATATAGTTGGTTTTTGCACAATAAAAGCACAAAATCAAGAACAGTAACCTTTATAGTATTTAAGATTATTATATTTACCTAAGAAAAATATCTGTTTTTTTGGGGGGAGTGGGAAACCGGCTCGCTGTATTCGTTGATATCCTTACTTTTCATTATTAGAAAGTATAAATGGTTTCTAAAACTTGATACAGTACAGTAGAATGCCTTACTCTCTGATCTCTTTTTACTTCAGAATCATATTACCACCATAAAAGTTGCACTTTGTGTCTGGTCCATTGCTTTTATATTCTGTGTTCAAATGATGGTGAGACTTGGTGCGCTTCTCAAATTGTTGTCATGAAATGAAATGGCGTATTGAGTCATGTTATTGTTTGTCTCTCGTTTTTTATTTCAGGTGCTATAAATGTATTCCGTACCACAATGTCCAGAGAACCCATGGTTGGGGACGTTACGCGTAAACTTAGTATCGTTATCAATTGAAACAATGATGGAGTACGCGGTGGAAAAAGACAAAAGTGCAGTAAACGCAGCTTGCAGTTATGCTATAATTAGACCTCGTTCTTGCCCGTGGATTTCTTACTGCAATTTGAGTGCTATTGCAATCATCTACCATAGGGCATAGTAATAGAAGCGTATTAATTTGCAATGAATTAAGTATATACACACTGACTAATTTCGCCATCAATAATGACATGTTTTCATTTAATACACACGGTTTATCTTCTTATTTATTTGTGATAACACGTGTATCCAGTAAGTTTATCTCACTAGAATAGTTGAATTAGGTCCAACAGACCCATAAAGCGGTATTTGTTCCGTTGTAACAGTCATTTGGCCGAAAAATTTCTTTTTCAATAAATTATCAGGCAACAATATCTTAAAAATCCTTTTGAAAAGAGATCTGAGTAAATACGCAAGATACTCAAAGAAGAGAATAGAATTAGAATCCCACTTAAAAGCTCTAAGTACTACTTTATGAACAATGTAACTTCAATTTATAATTTTATGGACTGTTTAGGAAACTAATATTAATTTCAAAGAATACTTATAATTTAAAAATTAAAATAACATTCATAATGTTTAGAACAAAATCGATTTACAAAATGATGACAAGGTTTTAAATAACTCACGTTAACAAAAGCGCTGAAGCATGCATCTCATGGCGAAATTGTAACTTATAAAAATTAAATTTGCTGGCGAGTTTCTATGTTTTTTTTTCCTTAAAAAACTGGCCTCCGTATCAAATAATGCTACGGTTTCAAACAGAAGAGATGACAGTATAAAGCTCTAGGATCATTTTATG
Source organism: Homalodisca vitripennis (assembly GCF_021130785.1). Classification (NCBI taxonomy): domain Eukaryota; kingdom Metazoa; phylum Arthropoda; class Insecta; order Hemiptera; family Cicadellidae; genus Homalodisca; species Homalodisca vitripennis. The sequence goes on from NW_025783654.1 coordinate 11,382, forward strand.
ATTGAAGCATTGTGAATGAAACAGGATTTTCAGGTAGGTAATTTTATATTGTTGTGCGATACAAAACCAAACAGTAAAACTACGTTTAGATATCTGAAATCTGATATCTTTCTCAGATTGATAACTAACCTAAAATACTACAACAATCTAGGTTAAAATAAACCAATATGTGCTCTATTTAATTGGTCGGTCAGTGCTGACCTATTGCAACTTGTATTCTCTAGTTTTAGTTTTAATAATCAATGTTCTGTTTTTATTAAGTGTGTGTGTGTTTTAAAGATGGTTTGCTCAAAATGGTTGTTGTGATTCCTGAAATATGCGTGTTACAGCACTATTGGATGATTTCCTTATTAAGACTTACCTCGTGTAGTAAGGTTAGTTGTTCAACTTAGGAAGAGAACAGATTGCATATCTATCTTAGTCTTACTGGTTATATCTTTCAATAGCAAATGCCCGAATGTATTTTCCTTAACATTTTCTATAACATTTACGTATTTTGAAGTTAAGCCATGCCCTAAGAAGGTTAGTAATGTATAATTATTATAATATTTTTAAAAGAAGATTATAGGCCAATAATACAAATCATTAAAATTTTAAATGATTTGATTAAAATAATCTTTTACATGTGTCCTGTACTTCTTATTGAATTTCTCATTAATAATCTTACAACAAGACAAAATCTTACAATAAAACTAGACCATACTTGTAGAAAACTACTTTAGTAAATTTTCGCTTAAAGTCTGCGTTTAATCTTGTAAAATTATTAAAGTTTAAAGTTTTTTATCAGTTGAGTGTTTTATGTAGTACAATAAAACTTGAGTTTTTTACCGCATAACACAATGTTAAACCTCATGCAGTTTTTACAACCTTATTTTAGATCTGGAAGATCTATATTTAAAAAATATTTATTAATACGTATAAAAATCTTTTTTTAGTTTATTTTTTTCTTTTTTAAGTTATACCAAAAAGTTGTTGGACACGCAGAGTATCAAATGAGATATGAACTTGACATGTTTAACGCTTCTGAAACGAAACCTGTGTCACGACATGTAATGTGGGCTACTCCTACTTTCTAGTAATGGAGATGGCTCCGGGTTGGAGCTTTAGATCATTGTCAAACAACACAACAAAATGTAAGAATCAGTATAGGAATCTCCATAATATAGATTATTACATAATAACTTTTCTCAAACCGAAGTAATAATTTAACAAAAACGATAACTATTACCTATTCCACAAGCGTTATTCATATGCTAATGACGTAAATATAAAAGTCCCTGCCCTTCCCTATATTGCAAATAATTCACAAAGTTCTTGACCTCTATACTGTTAGAATTACATATTAAAGAAGTTATCACAAAATAGTTGACATATCTCATACATTTATTACAAATTGCTCTAGTGTAATACTGATAGTATAATACACGTTGGACATTCATGGAATGAACTACGCTATATGGCATGATGTTTATTCAGTTTTAAACTGTGAGAAAATCTTGGTCTACTATACAATCAGTTCCTGAATACCTATAAAAAATACCTATTCATTACAATAACTGATATCGTGCCCCTTCCCACTGTTTTCCAGAAGTATTAAATGTGGTAGACTCTACTATTTTTGTACCTTCTGTATTCCAATAATTTCTGGAAATTTTCAGCCCCATTAAAAATTAGTATGCAAACTAATCGATAGTGCGTTAAAGGTGCAATTAGTAATGACTAGAGAATAGCACATTCGGTAATACAGGCTGTATTGGACAACACAAATGGGGAACCATGAAAAAGGTATTCCGAATAAATATGTATTTTAAGTCCCATATAACAATAAATTATTTGACCAATCTACATGGAATAGATAACACATAAATTTGTAGTGATCTGTTTAATAGATAATATTGGTAAAATTAAGTTTGTCACTATGACATATTTTGTTGAAAGTCAAGTTTTAACCTTAAAAGTTTTACCTACTTTTTCTTCTATGAAGATTTGACGTTTGAAGTTTCCGTTGAAAAATACAAGGTGTTGAAAACAACAAGAAAGCAAAATGGTTAATTAATGGTTGGTAATAATTTCTAAGTATTTAAAGAGCAAACTGGGCCTGAATTGTGTTTATCATACATGACATGAACCACGGGATCAAACATTTTATGATAACTGATTTTTGCTATATCTTTAAACTTTGAATAACGTAAAAACCAGCACTGTTTTTTCAAGAATTACAGCTATAGCAGTTTTTTAGAAAATTTTATCAAAAAATGAATATACATATCGAATATTAAATACTGATTTAGAGCAGATTTACTGTGACAACGCTTGGCCCACATTGAGGTTCTCAGCGAATAGCCAACAATACTAAAACTGAGTAAACAGCAGCTATCATCAGCAGGTATACACCTGCTATTATTAAATCGTACAGATAGGCAGTTAATCAAGTTACATTAATTATCCTAACAATATTTCACTATAAAAAAATTCACCGTAAAAGTAAAATAAAGTAGAGGATAGACATATTAAATGTAGCTTGAGTGTTGAACTTATGAACTTTTTGAACTTAAATGTAACGAAAATTATGTCAAGTTTGATTGCAGCATATATAAAAACGAACAATGTCAAGCTATATATCAATCCATTCAACTCCACATAAACCTATATCCTACATACATAGTACCTGCTCAGTATAACTCTGTGATACGCAGACTTAATTGTACCGCTAAGCCCATAAAATAACACCTAGAAAAGAAATACATTAAGATATATCGTCAAATACAACAGCCTATATTTAATTTTAGTACAGAATGATATACTTTAGACGTGTTTTTAGGTATTTTTTATCCCGTTTACTTTACACAACTATAAATAAAATATTCATTACTGTACTAAGCATAATGAAATCACCTTTGTGTAATGATGTTAAGATATCAAGAATATTGCCATTCTTATATATCGAATGGATATTATACATCGTTTTTACAAATATTTAATCTCACGTGGGCTTGTTTTTAAACACAATTCTGAAGTATATCTCCAAATTATTTGAACAAAAACGTAAAAATAATTCAAACATTAGCGTAAGATTTTATGGATTTATACTTACGGGGGCTTTGGAAATCAAGGACTTAGATTCTAGGGCCCTATAAACTGTTTTAATTTTCAACGTATTTATTCTGATTAAATATCTAATAAATCTCTCAGTTTATGTTATAACACTATTAAATTTAGATATCAAATAATCAAAATATAAATGAAGATTTAGTCATATAATGAGTATTATATGGTGGGAAATATAGGAACGTGTTAACACATTATGAAATGGAAGAATAATTTATTATTACGTTACATTATGTATTAGATTACTCTCATATGTTGTAAAATTCATAAACGAGGTGATGTGTAGTCTAAATAAAGCAAAAGCTGCGCTCTCTCAAGGGTTACCTAGGGTCATCTGTTCCGGGTTCCTATAACAGTACAAAATAAATAATAATGAATAGAAAAAAAAAATAATAATGCTTTGCAATCAATTATAATTAGAGAACACGTAACATACTATAATTACTCTTGAGACAGATAAGGAGTGAGGGTTTATTTTGTTGCTAAAAGTGAATTACAAAATGCAGACTGTTGTAAATAATCGTTTAGTTTTGAAAAAAAATAGTATAATTTAAACACTGTTGATTAAAGAGTATATAATTGTTTTTTTTAAATGAAGAATGACACAGCTCAATAACTGATAGTATATATGCATTTATATTAATACCCACACAATTCTACTAGTACATATTTAATAAGAATACCTAGGTATGGTGTACCAAACTGGCTTTATTCATGAATCTTAATACTCTACAGTGAGTAGTGATTTTAATAGACTATTTTAATTGAAATGTAGAGTATAACCCAGAATATAAAATAATTTAGTATTTCATTGGTACTTTTCCTAGTCCTAGGAGCTAAAAAAAACTTAAACTCCTAAGGTAAATAAGTGACATTAAAAATGACTTTGTTGTTGAAGAGGAGGATCTAGGGTTATTCAACTCTCTCTACTACTCAATCTTATATAAAAACAGAAAATTAACCATAATTAAATACAAATACTGTAGAAATTTAACCAAATTATACTTTATACTTAAATGTAAACAAAATTACTTAGTACATAAAGTACCTAATGAACTTATTAATACATCTCTTAATGAACGTTCTACATATCGACAAAAGCTAAAAATATAAAAGAGAAAGAAAATAAAAAATAAATACATACTCAAACCGCTCTAACACACAGTTTGACCACACCCACCCAGCGCGTCACCCCATTAGCAAGACCCTGATCCTCGCCTCGAAGCACGCACGGCTCTTAATATTTCTAATATAATAAAGTTTAAATGATCTATTAAAAAATTGTTATCTTGTTATATTGCAATTTATAATAAATTCCCCCCTTCCTGCTGTTTTTCACTAATATCAGAGATAGAATTGAAGTGGTCTGACAGATGTTTAGAATTTAATAGATAGCTTTGTAATTTAATTGGCTAAGGGATAATGATATATTCCAGGAACAATCACATATTTCCAGGAGATTTTATTATGTAATTTAAAAAATGAATGTTATTTAATACCCGATAATATTTAATAATATTTAAAGCCCGATGTTAAGCTGGGGGTAATTGCTAATTTAAATTGAGTACACACAATTCTCGCTCTAATTGGCCTCTATTTTCACACATATGTAAGTGAAGGGAAGTAGCTATTGCTACTTCTTCCATATATAAGTGCAATGAGCTGTTGCAATGACACTATGACAGGCTCGTAAAATATACATATAATATATATATATATATATTAATACATATACATATTAATATATATATAAATATATATTAATATATATATATATATAAATATATATTAATATATATATATATATATATTAATATATATATATATATATATATATATATAATATTAATATAAACTTACTTTATTAATATACTACTTACTTAGTACTTACTACTTAGGTATATATATACTTTATTTTATATATTAATTAAGTGCGCCGAAAGTACTTTGATTATCTTTGCTAACTAGTTTCATATAGTAGAATGTTACTAGATTGTAACCTGTTTTAAATTTTAGGTGAATATCTAATTCGGCTACAAATGTCAAGTTAATTCCGCGATTTTATATAAGTATATAGATTTTATATAATTTTAAAAGGAATATTAACTATTATGCAATATAATATATATATATATATATATATATATATATATATATATATATAAATTAAGTGCGCCGAAAGTACTTTGATTATCTTTGCTAACTAGTTTCATATAGAAGAATGTTACTAGATTTTAACTTTTTCAATTTTAGGTGAATATCTACTGTACCGTAAAATTAGTTAATTAAATTTCATACAATGTAAATTTCGCAACCTAGTCAGCCAGTATAATATAATACTATTTTACATCCAATGTTCCGGAACTAAATTATTGGGCGGAGTTACTACCTAATTGGCACGCGTATGAATTTTTTTCTTCTAACCCTTTGTAGCAGCCCAACTACGTAACCGATCAGACCTCGCGCGCTTTGTCCGTAAGTAAAATTTATCTTTTCGTATTATTAAATTAGCCCCTTTGATGCCAAACGTATAAAATGAATGTAACGTAAAGTAAATATGTGAATAGTAAAGTAACTTACCCTTGAAGATCTTTTATTTTGCTTGATGGAGATAGATAAAAGGTTGTGGCGTCGTCCTTATGGCGACGAGCACGTTGTTATAAATTGTAATTTGTATCATTAAATGGCTAATACCGTCGCGAATTTGTTTTAGGCGAGTTTACGTAGCTGATGTATCGTCACGTGTTGTTTGAATAGATGGCTACCACTTCCCAACATCTACTCCTCTTCTAGAAGTAACCGTTCTTAGACTACAGCTTCAATGTCTCCGTGCCAAGACGCCGATACCCGGATTGTGAGTCTACCTATTGTGAAGGGAAGTGAAATATTATTGTTTTTGTAAAGTAAAACGTCGTACGCATAATTCAATAGAACATTGGATATTTTAGGCCCACCTAGAAGATATACTTTTAGTTATTACATTCTAATTGGCAGCAACGTGGCAATACATATTTTTCATTTACCATCTAAAAAAGTGGTGCTTGTAAGTTTAGTAAATTAAATTGAACTTATAAGTAAAACTTTGCATTTCTAGTATTTATTACTACGACCTCAGAAGTCACCACCCCCATGTGTTATCGTCATACGGTACACAAATTTATTGCGCCAATCTGCTTTTGATGTGCCTACTCTGCCATCAACTGGGTGAAACTGAGGGAAAACGCCACAATGCCTGCCATTAAAATAGAATATTTGTCTAAAGATGAGTTGGTATTTGAACTGATATCTAGAGGTATTAAATTAAATAGTGACAGTACAGTAAATGAACTCAGAAAGTCCTTAAGACAGTGTTTGAGAAACAATATTTTACCTACTGCTAGTAGCCTATTAAAAATAGACCACAATCAGGAAGTAAAACTTCTCAGTGAAAAAGTGATATTATTAGAACATGGGTGCAGTGAATTGAACAGTGCTAGTTCACCTTTAGAAATCACCAAATTCCAAGAAAAGTGTAAACATTTAATAAACCGTTTATTTTTAGACAACCAGCTAGAACTAAGTTCTGTACATAGTGAAACTTTATCAGCTTTAAAGTGTAGGCTAGTAAATGTTGAACAACAATTAGCTAAAAACTTGCTACCTACAGTGAACCTAGAACAGCTTAAAGTGTTAGAAGCCAATTTAAATGAATCATTAGAACAAGATGAGGCTATGGAACAGGCAGTGAAAGAACAAATAGGCCCTATTTCTGTACGACCACCAACAATATCACAGCCTACTGCCAGTACCCCCACTTTGCCTATAATGCCTATTTATAATGCAAACAATGATTGTATTAGTCAACCTATGTCTGGTTTAAAATATGTTTAATAAGTTAAACAACCCTTGTAGAATGTTTATTTACAAAATTTTACAGTAACAAATGGCTTAGTAGTACCTGAGCTAATAAACTTTTTGAAAACTTTGTTAAAACTAAAATGTGAAAAACTAGCCTATCAGAAAATGAAAATTTTAGCATTGTTACCATGTTATGCAAAAGGTCCACTTTTAGCCAAAATAATACAGTGTAAGTCTGTCATGCCAAATGTCAACTATCTACACAGGGAATTAATTAGTGCTTTTATCCCTGTAGGCCTAATTGAAAGACTGAGACTAGATTTAGTTTATAGGCCACAAAGGTTTGATGAGCCACTGTATGAATACATCTATGACATCAAAGAGCTCAGTCAAGTTTTATTGTGTAAACATAAGTGAACAGGACTTGGTAACTTGTATAAAAAGAGGTATTAAGCCTACTGATAGAAATAAGTTGATTTTTGAAAACAATCCCATTTGTTTTATAGATTTGGAAAAATTGTGTATAGCTAGTAACAATATAACCTTTAATGATAACTTAAGGGACAATTTAAGTAAGACATATGTTAACAACATGTATCCACCACATGTTGAACCTAGGAATAGTAGGCCTACTATTAAAAACCCAAAGTTATGTTTCAGATTGTAATAGGCCTAGCCACTTAGCAAAAAACTGTTTTAGGAATCCAAAAAACTAGTTGGTAGGGGAGTGGTATTACACACAACACCTAAAAATATCCCTCCCGGTTTCATAAGTTTAAGAATAATAATTTTATAAATAGTAATACAGTAAGAAAAGAAAAACACTATTTTATGAGAGTCTATGGTAAGGTAATTAAGAATTGGAGTAAATTAAACTATAGAAAACCTAATTTAAGACTAAATGTTAGACAGTGTAACAATATGCCTTTAATTGAAGCTATAGTGGGTAAAAATGTAAAAAACAAACTGCTTATTAGATACTGGTGCTACAAGAGATATAATTAGTAAAGAATTTTATGATAGCCTATTATTGAATAAAAATGTTTCTAAATTAATGAAGTCAGAGGATAGAATATTTGCTGCAAATAACACTGAAATAAAATGTTTTGGTTACTGTTATGCTAAGATAAAAATTTCTAAATTTTGTTGGAAAGTAAAATTTATTGTATTGGATAATTTAAAATGGGACATTGTATTGGGAAACCCATTTATATCTAATAGCAAATTAATTTTAGATCTTGATGGGGATTCATGTTATTTTAAATTCAATTGTAATGAGAAAATAACTATTGTCAGACAACAGCCTTTTGAACATGAAGTAAACAGCATTGATGTAAAAATAGGGTGCACTAGAGCTGAGGCTGAGATACAAAACCTTATAAGGGATTTTCCAAATGTTTTTAATCCAAAATTAGGAGAGGCTCTAGATTTGGAAGTGAGATTAGTTCTAAATGACCCCACACCTGTAAATATTAGGCCTTATTTTATGAGCCCTCCTACTGTAAATAAGATGAAAACAATAATACAGGAATGGTTGGACCAAGGAATAATTGAACCCAGTACTTCAGCCTACTCCAGTCCAGCCTTTTTAACCAAAAAGGACAGACTTGTAGTCAATTATACCGAATTAAATAAAAAGTTACAGAAAATTGATTTTCCCATTGGTGATTTAAATAATTATTATCAACATCTTAGTGGAGCCAAATATTTTTCAATAATAGATTTAAGAAAAAGTTTTTTGCAATGTCCATTATCACCTGATAGTCAAGATCTTACCTCATTTAGCACTATATTTGGTAAATATAAATTTAAACGAGTACCCTTTGGTTTACATGTTGGTAGTGCTGTTTTGTCCGCCTATCTGGATAAAGTCCTAGACAATATAAAATTTAAATATGTGGATTAGATTTTTGTGATGATATCGTTAGTGTACAGTAAAGACCTTGATTCGCATTTAGTACATGTCAGAGAGATTGTAAATAGACTAAGCAAACATGGCTTAACGGCAAAACCTAGAGAAAGCAAAGTTTTGTTTTGAGGAAATCTCGTTTTTGGGGAACTTAATAAAAAATAATACAGTAACTATAGATCCCGAGCGAACAAGGAGTAATAAGAGAATTTATGCCGCCTAAGGAACGCCAAACAAATTTCACAGTTTTTAGGTATGACTAATTTCTTTTCAAAATTTATAAAATAATTATGCCGATTTATGTAATCCTTTTAAATCGTTTAAGAAGGAAAAACGCTAAATTTGTTTGGACAAGTGAATGTCAAGATTCGTTTGTAAAGTTAAAAGAAGCTATAATGAATCCTCCTGTACTCCAGTTAGCCGATTTTTCAAAGCAATTTATAGTAATGACAGATGCTAGTGGAATAGCCGCAGGTGGTTGTTTGTTACAGGAAAACGACCAAAATGAATTAATGCCAATAGCCTATTACTCTAGGAAATTTACTGATGCCGAATTAAAATATACTGTTTATGAAAAAGAAGCTTTGAGTGCACTAATTTGCATAGAAAAATGGCACGAATTTTTAGAAGTAAGAACCTTTAAATTAATAACTGATAACCAAGCTTTATCCTATGTCCTCAATCACAAAAGGAAGGTAGGAAGACTTGCCCGGTGGATCGAGAGGATTTTGAATTTGCCATTTGAGGTTGAATTTAAAAGTTCCACCGATAATGCACTGGGCAGATGCCCTATCACGTATGTTTGAGGGGCGAGTCGACGGGAACAGCTGATCCGAGCCCCAGTGACTGCCGGAACGGTCCAGACCAGGATAAAAATAGATTATCGATTTCCTTCTGCCATTCAAACTCCTCCCGAAGGCAAAAATGTAAACCAACATCTAATGTAAAGCCTAAAATGCAGATAAATAATAAGTGCAATAAGAAGGATAATTTGTGGTTGTTAATTAATGATTTTTGCCATTAGCGGTTTTAAAGATTTAGAAAAATATCAATTTCAAGATAAAGAAACTCAGCAAATCATTCAATCTGTAAAAAGCAATAGTAACAATTTATGTTATTTTATAAAAAACAATTTACTGATGTACAAAAGGAATGTAAAAAGTAAGAGTAAGATATTTTTGCCTGTACAGTTTAATTGATTTAGTATATGAATTCTTCCACAGTTCTTTAATAGGAGGTCATTTAGGCATTGCTAGAACGCAAAGAAAAAATTAATCAGTATTTTTATAGACCTGATTTAGACGAAATTATAAAGGCAAAAGTGAAAACATGTAATGTTTGTAAAAATTGAGTAAAGTGTGCCAAAGAAAATATGAAGGCGAATTAGTATCTGTGCCATTTAAGGAACAATATGGATTGTTTATTCATAGATCTTTTAGGTCCCTTAGTGAGAACTAGAAAACAGCAATGTATATTTACTTGTAGTTTGTAGATGCCGCCAGTAAATTTCTATGGCTAATCCCTTTGAGGGAATGTAAGAGTGCTGAAATATGTAATAAATTAGACCGCATAATTTTTAACAACTTTTCTGTACCTAAATTAATAGTGTCAGACAATGCCGCATATTTTACATCACTGTATTTTAAGAAGTTCTTATTTAAGAATTTTATTGAACACCGTAGACTAGCGCCTTACAGGGCTAATGGAAATCAATCAGAAAGGCATATTAGAAACATATCTACATTATTACGTAGTTTCTATCATAACTGTCATAGTAATTGGGATAATGACCTTAGGCTGATATAACAATTAAGTTTAAACACCGCCCATAATGAAAGCACTGGTTTTGCTGCCTTTGATTTAATGTTTAATCATTCCTGTAATAATGCTTTATCTAATTTATGGAAGCTAAATGATCTAATTGGTGAGAATTTGTCCAAGGAAACTGTTGTAAACAATTTAAAGAGAGCTGTGGTCAATGTAAAAAGGAGTATAGCACATAACAGTAATAGACAAAAGTACTCAGAGCAAAATGTAAAACATCCCTTTAAGTTGCATTCCTTAGTATGGATAAGAACCCACTATTTAAGCAATAAGGTAGAAAAGTTTTGTTGCAAAATTAGCACCAAAATATGTAGGAATTTATAGAATTCTATATTTTTTAAGCCCTGTAACTTGTATTGTTACAACACACTGAAAATGTTTTGAATGTAAAAAAGGTTCATATTGTAGATTTAAAATTAAATTAAGACCTGTTCTGTATAAAAAAAACTTTGTAGCATCCCTAGCTTAAGGAACCACTTGCTGCCAAATTTAAAAGATAAGATAAAATCCAGGAAGTTAATTGTTTAGTGAATTCTTAACGAATGTTTCAATGGAAATAAAATATAGAAAAAGAGTTTGTAGGTAGACTTTGTATAAAGAAATGAGACAGAGTTGAATCCTGTTTGTAATATAGGAAACAAATATGAAAAGTTGTGTCTGTCTTTTGTATGTATGGTCAAAAATATTGAAGTTTGAATTTTGTGGATATATTTGAAGTGTTTAAAATTCATGTAGATGTAAGATGTATAGGATGTTGTATGTAAATATGTATATTAAGAGTGATGAGTAGTAATAAGAAATGTGAGACTTAGCTTCTCGTGAGGGGACGTTTCATTCCAAAGTATTCGATCCATATTGGTAACTTGTCCGCAAGTCTCAGGGTATTTAATGGCAAAACACTATACACAAAACACTGGTATGAATGCAAAAAAGAAGTATGAATGTGGCGCCTATATAACAAAACACTACACTACACTTGTTCACGATTTAATCGCCTTAAATGTCCTTATTCTTGCAACGACCCGCAAATTCTAAAACGCTGCAACGTTGCACTGCATGAAAATAGTTTGCCTAAATTGATTTTCAATTTTTGGTCCCTAAGCGAGCAGTCATAGAACTGCATTGGCATGCGATCTAGCGGATTTCATAGGAAACTTTTGAAACCCCGCGCTATCGTATTGTTATGGTTGAATTTGAATTTATGTAATGAATAAAAGGTTGAATTAAGTTTGTTATTTAGAATGTGTTTAAAGTAGAGTGACTAACTAGGTTGCGAAATCAAAACAGGGGGGATATTCTGTACCGTAAAATTAGTTAATTAAATTTCATACAATGTAAATTTCGCAACCTAGTCAGCCAGTATAATATAATACTATTTTACATCCAATGTTCCGGAACTAAATTATTGGGACGGAGTTACTACCTAATTGGCACGCGTATGAATTTTTTCTTCTAACCCTTTGTAGCAGCCCAACTACGTAACCGATCAGACCTCGCGCGCTTTGTCCGTAAGTAAAATTTATCTTTTCGTATTATTAAATTAGCCCTTTGATGCCAAACGTATAAAATGAATGTAACGTAAAGTAAATATGTGAATAGTAAAGTAACTTACCCTTGAAGATCTTTTATTTGCTTGATGGAGATAGATAAAAGGTTGTGGCGTCGTCCTTATGGCGACGGAGCACGTTGTTATAAATTGTAATTTGTATCATTAAATGGCTAATACCGTCGCGAATTTGTTTTAGGCGAGTTTACGTAGCTGATGTATCTCACGTGTTGTTTGAATAGATGGCTACCACTTCCCAACATCTACTCCTCTTCTAGAAGTAACCGTTCTTAGACTACAGCTTCAATGTCTCGTGCCAAGACGCCGATACCCGGATTGTGAGTCTACCTATTGTGAAGGGAAGTGAAATATTATTGTTTTGTAAAGGTAAAAACGTCGTACGCATAATTCAATAGAACATTGGATATTTTAGGCCCACCTAGAAGATATACTTTTAGTTATTACATTCTAATTGGCAGCAACGTGGCAATACATATTTTTCATTTACCATCTAAAAAAGTGGTGCTTGTAAGTTTAGTAAATTAAATTGAACTTATAAGTAAACTTTGCATTTCTAGTATTTATTACTACGACCTCAGAAGTCACACCCCCATGTGTTATCGTCATACGGTACACTACTTCGGCTACAAATAATTGTCAAGGTAAAATCCTCGATTTATATATATATTTATATAAGTTATATATAAGTATATAGATTTTATATAAGTTTAAAAGGAATATTAACTATTATGCAAACTAAACAACAAGTTATTAATAAAAATGTTTGTGAAAGTAAAAGTCTTAAAAGAAACGTTACATTATTAGTATTAGTTGAACTAGTTGATATTTGTAATAGTTTTAGTTGCTTGAAGCAAGAAACAAATCCAGTATGATATGTAACGTTAACACGGATGCAAATATTTTAGAACCAAGTTAAAACTTACGACTATTTACCCTTATTATACTATGGTTTTTGAGTTCAATGAATATGAATGTACCTACCAAAAGAATATCGGACTCACAACCACATTAGTGTGCACGCAGCGTGGCCATTATGACAATGGCACGTGTTGCAGTCCTGCATCCACGTCGTACCTGGAACACACTGTGTCGAACGTAGACGACACGTGTCGTATGTTGATCATAGATTAACATAATAAAATCATATACTAATTTTAACCAAAATATACCATACTATAATGCACATTAGGTGATAAAAATAAAAGAAACAGAAACAAAATGCAATATGTTACAAATATTAATTGTCAGAAAATTTACATTTTTAATTGTTATTTGGGCTTTCCCTTCTCCTCTAGTTTACCTTTGGTAAACGAAACTATTAAATTAAATTATAATGTATGCCTAAGCTGCGGGAAGACTGACGGCATATTAATCTCCGGCATAGATACTGTCATGTGGGGTGAGTGTCCCAGAGACATCTGCACTTGTTATACGTTAGCAGACATGAATTGCATTATTATATCACAAAAGTATAAATAAAAAAATTCAATGTAAAAATTAAATTACTAAGCCAATGAAACGTTGGTAAGAATACGAGTTACTAACTATATTGAAAAACTGGATAAAATAATTACACAACCATGATATTAATATCTAATACATAAAACCAGTGCAAGAGTAACTAAATAAATGCAACAAAACTAATGAAGTAATTTTATATTTTAATACATTTTAAAAGTCAAAGAATGTACATGTAGAGCACATTTAACAATCAAAATTGAATTCATCTATTTTAAATAAATAGATAATCAAGATACAAACAAACAATGTGGGTTATTTTTTTATTTATAAAATCTTAATTATATTATTAATTATATCAAATAAATTAATATTTATATTTATAAGTAAACCTAGCGTCGTCTCGTTATAAAGACATTGTAGCCACCAGACGACGCTACAAATGGTAACAAGTTTCAAATTACCTGCACATTATATACTGCAATTACGCGAATGATGCATATAATAAATAGCCAAACACTATTTTAAGGCACTAAGTAACGACGTATATTTGTCTCTAAAATAGATTTTCTGGT
>NW_025783655.1:0-26961 GCF_021130785.1 Homalodisca vitripennis
AAAAAACGTGAGTATGTACAAATTTTGTTGTAACTTTTACGCGAAACTTTGCTTTTTGGGGTCGATTAGCGGCGAAAAACCATTGGTCGGAGGTCAAAATTAAGACTAACGTTTTATTTAGGATATAAGATGACCTACAAAAAAGGTTCACAGTGACTTTTTACTATTATTTTCCCTTAGTTTGACCGCAAAACTCGATTTAAGTGAAAATATTGGACATATTTTCGCCTAAAAATTTACATTCCGGGCTTGATTCAGCGGCTAAACGGGTTGGTCGTAAACTCAAAACAAATTTTAAACGGGACTTTAGGAAATCACGTGATCTACAGAAAAGGTTCAGTGACTTCGGGAGTTGGGCCTGAGCGTTAGCTAAGTCGTCAATAGTAGATAGGGACAGTGGAATTTTTATTTTGTTCACAGACACAATACCCTCTAAAAAAGGCCCAAGTGTGTCATTAACCCCCGGTAATATTTAAAACCCCCCCCCACGGGGATTTCCTGGTATGACCTGATAACCTCCTGTACATTCAACCCCCTGTTGTGTTAAACCCCCCCTGGTAACATTTAAACCCCCCCAGGGAATTTCATGCCATGACCACTATGTTCCGAATTTTTACCAGTCTCCAAATCTCTTAACCCCCCCCCCCTGCGGAAGGTCCTGGTATGGTGACCAGATAACCCCCTGGAGACTTATCCCAGGGGTATCGTTAACCCCCCCTGGGAATTTTCGTTCATATGACCAGACAATATCCTGGACGAAATTAAACCCCCTCTTGTCTTAACCTCCTTAACATTAATCTACCCACCCAGGGAATTTCTCGCCTTGACTAGATAGTCTTCTGGTGATATTAAACCCCCTGTTCGACATAAAATACTGCCTTTTGAGGTCGGTTTTTATTATGTTTATACTAAACAACTTTCAAGATCGCTGACCCGTGCAGACTTTTCTCCCGAGCTCATTTCTGGCTTAAACCATTAGGTCGTAGATCTGTTCTGAGGGCACAATCGAAAGACAAAATTACATTTCCAACAAGGAAAGGTCCAGTCACTTTTTGTCGTATCTCTAAACGGTTTAACGCCAAATGCCCTCAAAGTCAAAAAGTTTTACGAATCCGGAAAAAAATCTATGAAAAAAGGTAATTTTTAAATCCCTTGTATTTACTTAATGTCCGTGGAACTTTAACCAGTCACCGCATTCCGCTTATCCCCCGATTTGCAAGCGTTTACTTTGGGGGCCTGGGGGCGTAGCCCCAGCGAGCCGAGGCGAGTCTATATATTTATACAAACCGCATGGTGTAAACTGACTGACCCATGAACTGACTCACTCACTCACTTCCGTATACTTAATTCTAACCTACTTCCAGATGAGTCTAGAGACTTGAAATTTGGAACTCAGATAGCTTTCCACGTGTAACCAACCAGGGAAAATCCCGAAAAAGTGAGAATTTTTCATTTTCAACCCCTCAAAAAAATTCCCAAAAAATCGGCGCATTCTTCACCCCCTGGCAGGCATTTTTTCGTAAGGCCCGATTAGCGGGCGACCCGTTGGAGCTAGCGCGGATCTGACGGAAAAATTCATGCGCAGGAATGGAAGTGAACTACAAAAAAGAGTCTAATGACTTTTTTGCTCTATCTTCCATGGTTAAGCGACAAAAAGCTCGAACATTTGAAATTCCAGAGATTTATTCGATAATAATAATGTTTCAAGCGCCGATAGCGTCCGAACCGTTGGTCGCTTAGCTCAAATCTGAATGACCCCCATCTATAGGATAATTAAGAGAAAATTGCGCGATCTACAGAAAAGGTCCAGTACTCTTTTGCCCTATCTCGATTGGTTTGGCCGAAAAAACGTGATTATGTACAATTTTGTTGTAAACTTTTTACGCGAAACTTTTTGTATTTGGGGCTCGATTGCGGCCGAAACCATTGGTCGGAGGTCAAAAATAAGGACTAACGTTTTATTTAGGAAATAAGATGACACTACAAAAATGGTCCAGTGACTTTTTTACTTATATTTCCCTTAGTTTGACCGGCCAAAAAACGCGATTAAGTGAAAATATTGGACATTTTCGCCTATAAAAATTTTACATTCCGGGCATGATAGCGGACTAAACGGTTGGTCGTAACTCAAAACAAATTTTAAAAGGGATTTAGGACATCACAGTGATCTACAGAAAAAGGTTCAGTGGTCTTCGGGAGTTGGCTGAGCGTTAGCTAAGCGTCAATAGGAGATAGGGACAGAGGAATATTGATTATGTTCACAGACACATTTATCTCTATAAAAGGCCCAAGTGTGTCATTAACCCACGGTTATAATAACCCCCCCCCGGGGATTTCCTGGAATGAACCTGATAACCTACTGTACATTCAACCCCAGGATGTGTTTAACCCCCACGGTAACATTACACCCCCCCAGGGAATTTCCTGCCGATGACATCATGTCCGAATTTTACCAGTCACCAAAGCTCTTAACCCCACCCCCCTGGGAAGATCCTGGTATATGACCAGATAACCCCCTGGAGACTTATACCCCCATGGGTAACGTTAACCCCCCCTGGGAATTTGTTCATATGACCTGACAAAATCCTGACGAAAATTAAAACCCTCTTGGTATTAACCTCCTTAACATTAATCAACCCACCCAGGGAATTTCTCGCCTTGACTAGATAGTCTCCTGGTGATATTAAACCCCCTGTTCGACTTAATATACTGCCTTGAGGTCGGTTATTATTATGTTGTATACAGAAACAATTCAAGATAGCTGACCCGTGCAGACTTTTCTCCCGAGCTCATTTCTGGGCTAAACCATAAGGTCGTAGATCAGATCTGAGGGCACAATCGAAAGACAAAATTAAATTTCCAACAAGAAAGGTCCAGTCACTTTTTGTCATATCTCTAACGGTTTAACCGGCAAAATGCCCTCAAAGTTCAAAGTTTTACGAATCGGAAAAAAAATCTACTGAAAAAGGTCAATTTTAAATCCTTGTCATTTACATTATTGTCCGGACTTAACCAGTCACGAATTCCGCATATCCCCGGAATTTGGCAAAGCGTTTTACTTTGGGGGGCCTGGGGCGTAGCCCCCAGCGAGCGCGAAGGCGGTCTAATATATATACAACCGCATGTGTAACTGACTGACTGACTCACTCATCACTCCACCTCAGTATACTTAATTCTAACCGTACTTCCAGATGAGTTAGAGACTTGAAATTTGGTTACACAGATAGCTTTCACACGTGTAACCACCAGGAAAAATCCCGAAAAGTGGAGTAATTTTTTCATTTTTCAACCCCCTCAAATATAAATTCCCAAAAAAAATCGCGCATTCTTCACTCCCTGCAGGCATTTTTTGTGATAGCCCGATAGCGGGCGAACCGTTGGAGCTAGGCTCGGATCCTGGACGGAAAAATTCATGGTCAGGAAATGAAGTGAAACTGACAAAAAAAGGTCTAATGACTTTTTTGCCTCTATCTTCCATGGTTAAGCGACAAAACGCTCGAAACATTTGAAATTCGCAGAGATTTTTTTCGAATAAAAAATAAGTTTCAAGCCCTGGTGATAGCGGCCCGAACCGTTGGTGTCCGTAGCTCAAATAATCTGATTGACCCATAAAATTTATGCAAAATTGCGCGGATCTACAGAAAAGGTCCAGTAACTCTTTTGCCCTATCTCGATTGGTTATGGCCCGAAAAAAACGTTTTGATTATGGTTTTACAATTTTTGTTGTAAACTTTTACGCGAAACTTTTGTTTTTGGGGTCGATAGCGGCGACGAAACCATTGGTCGGAAGGTACCAAATAAGACTAACGTTTTTATTTAGGAAATAAGATGGACCTACAAAAAAAGGTCCAGTGACTATTTTAACTAATATATTTTTCCCTTAGTTTGACCGCATGAAAACGCCGATTAAAGTGAAAATATTGGACATTTTTCGCCTAAAAAAGTTACATTCCCGGGCTTGATTAGCTGGCATAAAAAACGGTTGGTTCGTAACTCAAAAACAAACATATTTTAAAACGTGGATTTAGGCAAAATCACGTGATCTTACAGAAAAGGAATTCGAGTGACATCTCGGGAGTTAGGCTGAGCGTTAGCTAATGCGTCAATAGTAGATAGTGGACAGTAGGAATATTTAATTAATGTTCACAGGAACACAATTACCCTCTAAAAAAGGCCCAAGTGTGTCATTAACCCCGGTAATATTAACCCCCCCCCGGGGATTTCCTGGTATGACCTGATAACCTCCTGTACATTCAACCCCCTGATGTGTTAACCCCCCTGGTAACATTAAAACCCCCCCAGGGAATTTCCTGCCATGACCTCATGTCCGAATTTTACCAGTCACCAAATCTCTTAACCCCCCCCCCCTGGGAAGATCCTGGTATGACCAGATAACCCCCTGGAGACTTATCCCCCGGTAACGTTAACCCCCCCTGGGAATTTGTTCATATGACCAGACAATATCCTGACGAAATTAAACCCCCTCTTGTCTTAACCTCCTTAACATTAATCACCCACCCAGGGAATTTCTCGCCTTGACTAGATAGTCTCCTGGTGATATTAAACCCCCTGTTCGACTTAAAATACTGCCTTGAGGTCGGTTTTTTATTATGTTTATACTAAACAATTCAAGATAGCTGACCCGTGCAAGACTTTTCTCCCGAGCTCATTTCTGGCTAAACCATAGGTCGTAGATCAGATCTGAGGGCACAATCGAAAGACAAAATTAAATTTCCAACAAGAAAGGTCCAGTCACTTTTTGTCGTATCTCTAACGGTTTATCTAATATATATACAACCGCATGTGTAACTGACTGACTGACTGACATCACTCACGTATACTAATTCTAACCTACTTTCCAGATGAGTTAGAGACTTGAAATTTGGTACACAGATAGCTTTCCACGTGTAACCACCCAGGAAAATCCCGAAAAGTGAGAATTTTTCATTTTCAACCCCTCAAAAAAATTCCCAAAAAATCGCGCATTCTTCACCCCTGCAGGCATTTTTTGTAAGCCCGATAGCGGGCGAACCGTTGGAGCTAGCTCGGATCTGACGGAAAATTCATGGTCAGGAATGAAGTGAACTACAAAAAAGGTCTAATGACTTTTTGCTCTATCTTCCATGGTTAAGCGACAAAAACGCTCGAACATTTGAAATTCCAGAGATTTTTTCGATAAAAATAATGTTTCAAGCCCGATAGCGGCCGAAACCGTTGGTCGTAGCTCAAATCTGATTGACCCATCAAATTAGCAAATTGCGCGATCTACAGAAAAGGTCCAGTAATCTTTTGCCCTATCTCGATTGGTTTGGCCGAAAAAACGTGATTATGTACAATTTTGTTGTAACTTTTACGCGAAACTTTTGTTTTTGGGGTCGATAGCGGCGAAACCATTGGTCGGAGGTCAAAATAAGACTAACGTTTTATTTAGGAAATAAGATGACCTACAAAAAAGGTCCAGTGACTTTTTACTATATTTCCCTTAGTTTGACCGCAAAACGCGATTAAGTGAAAATATTGGACATTTTCGCCTAAAAATTTACATTCCGGGCTTGATAGCGGCTAAACGGTTGGTCGTAAACTCAAAACAAATTTTAAACGGGATTTAGGAAATCACGTGATCTACAGAAAAGGTTCAGTGACTTCGGGAGTTGGCTGAGCGTTAGCTAAGCGTCAATAGTAGATAGGGACAGAGGAATATTTATTATGTTCACAGACACAATACCCTCTAAAAAAGGCCCAAGTGTGTCATTAACCCCCGGTAATATTAACCCCCCCCCGGGGATTTCCTGGTATGACCTGATAAACCTCCTGTACATTCAACCCCCTGATGTGTTAACCCCCCTGGTAACATTAACCCCCCCAGGGAATTTCCTGCCATGACCTCATGTCCGAATTTTACCAGTCACCAAATCTCTTAACCCCCCCCCTGGGAAGATCCTGGTATGACCAGATAACCCCTGGAGACTTATCCCCCGGTAACGTTAACCCCCCCTGGGAATTTGTTCATATGACCAGACAATATCCTGACGAAATTAAACCCCCTCTTGTCTTAACCTCCTTAACATTAATCACCCACCCAGGGAATTTCTCGCCTTGACTAGATATCTCCTGGTGATATTAAACCCCCTGTTCGACTTAAAATACTGCCTTGAGGTCGGTTTTTATTATGTTTATACTAAACAATTCAAGATAGCTGACCCGTGCAGACTTTTCTCCCGAGCTCATTTCTGGCTAAACCATAGGTCGTAGATCAGATCTGAGGGCACAATCGAAAGACAAAATTAAATTTCCAACAAGAAAGGTCCAGTCACTTTTTGTCGTATCTCTAACGGTTATCTAATATATATACAACCGCATGTGTAACTGACTGACTGACTCACTCACTCACGTTATACTAATTCTAACCTACTTCCAGATGAGTTAGAGACTTGAAATTTGGTACACAGATAGCTTTCCACGTGTAACCACCAGGAAAATCCCGAAAAGTGAGAATTTTTTCATTTTCAACCCCTCAAAAAAAATTCCCAAAAAATCGCGCATTCTTCACCCCTGCAGGCATTTTTTGTAAGCCCGATAGCGGGCGAACCGTTGGAGCTAGCTCGGATCTGACGGAAAATTCATGGTCAGGAATGAAGTGAACTACAAAAAAGGTCTAATGACTTTTTGCTCTATCTTCCATGGTTTAAGCGACAAAACGCTCGAACATTTGAAATTCCAGAGATTTTTTCGATAAAAATAATGTTTCAAGCCCGATAGCGGCCGAACCGTTGGTCGTAGCTCAAATCTGATTGACCCATCAAATTAGCAAAATTGCGCGATCTACAGAAAAGGTCCAGTAATCTTTTTGCCCTATCTCGATTGGTTTGGCCGAAAAACGTGATTATGTACAATTTTGTTGTAACTTTTACGCGAAACTTTTGTTTTTGGGGTCGATAGCGGCGAAAACCATTGGTCGGAGGTCAAAATAAGACTAACTTTTATTTAGGAAATAAGATGACCTACAAAAAAGGTCCAGTGACTTTTTACTATATTTCCCTTAGTTTTGACCGCAAAACGCGATTAAGTGAAAATATTGGACATTTTCGCCTAAAAATTTACATTCCGGGCTTGATAGCGGCTAAACGGTTGGTCGTAACTCAAAACAAATTTTAAACGGGATTTAGGAAATCACGTGATCTACAGAAAAGGTTCAGTGACTTCGGGAGTTGGCTGAGCGTTAGCTAAGCGTCAATAGTAGATAGGGACAGAGGAATATTTATTATGTTCACAGACACAATACCCTCTAAAAAAGGCCCAAGTGTGTCATTAACCCCCGGTAATATTAACCCCCCCCCGGGGATTTCCTGGTATGACCTGATAACCTCCTGTACATTCAACCCCCTGATGTGTTAACCCCCCTGGTAACATTAAACCCCCCCAGGGAATTTTCCTGCCATGACCTCATGTCCGAAATTTTAACCAGTCACCAAATCTCTTAACCCCCCCCCCCTGGGAAGATCCTGGTATGAACCCAGATAACCCCCTGGAGACTTATCCCCCGGTAACGTTAACCCCCCCCTGGGAATTTGTTCATATGACCAGACAATATCCTGACGAAATTTAAACCCCCTCTTGTCTTAACCTCCCTTAACATTAATCACCCACCCAGGGAATTTCTCGCCTTGACTAGATAGTCTCCTGGTGATATTAAACCCCCTGTTCGACTTAAAATACTGCCTTGAGGTCGGTTTTTATTATGTTTATACTAAACAATTTCAAGATAGCTGACCCGTGCAGACTTTTCCTCCCGAGCTCATTTCTGGCTAAACCATAGGTCGTAGATCAGATCTGAGGGCACAATCGAAAGACAAAATTAAATTTCCAACAAGAAAGGTCCAGTCACTTTTTGTCGTATCTCTAACGGTTTAACCGCAAAATGCCCTCAAAGTCAAAAGTTTTTTACGAATCCGGAAAAAAAATCTATGAAAAAGGTCAATTTTTAAATCCCTTGTCATTTACTTAATGTCCGGACTTAACCAGTCACCGAATTCCGCTTTTATCCCCGAATTTGCAAGCGTTTAACTTTGGGGGCCTGGGGGCGTAGCCCCCAGCGAGCCGAAGGCGAGTCTAATATATATACAACCGCATGTGAGTAACTGACCAACTGACTCACTCACTCACGTAATACTCAATTCTAACCTACTTCCAGATGAGGTTAAGACTTGAATTTGGTACAACAGAAGTAGCTTTCCACGTGTAACCACCAGGAAAATCCCGAAAAAGTGAGAATTTTTCATTTTCAACCCCTCAAATAAAATTCCCAAAAAATCGCGCATTCTTCACACACCTCTGGCAGGCAATTTTTTGTAAGCCCGATAGCGGGCGAACCGTTGGAGCTAGCTCGGATCTGACGGAAAATTCCATGGTCAGGAATGAAGTGAACTACAAAAAAGGTCTAATGACTTTTTTGCTCTATCTTCCATGGTTTAAGCGACAAAACGCTCGAACATTTGAAATTCCAGAGATTTTTTCGATAAAAATAATGTTTCAAGCCCGATAGCGGCCGAACCGTTGGTCGTAGCTCAAATCTGAATTGACCCATTAAATTAAGCAAATTGCGCGAATCTACAGAAAAGGTCCAGTAATCTTTTGCCCTATCTCGATTTGGTTTGGCCGAAAAAACGTGATTATGTACAATTTTTGTTGTAACTTTTAACGCGAAACTTTTGTTTTTATGGGGTCGATAGCGGCGGCGAAACCATTGGTCCGGAAGGTCAAAATATAGACTAACGTTTTATTTTTAAGGAAATAAGATGACCTACAAAAAAGGTCCAGTGACTTTTTACTATATTTCCCTAGTTTGACCGCAAAAACGCGATTAAGTGAAAATATTGGACATTTTCGCCTAAAAATTTACATTCCGGGGCTTGATAGCGGCTAAACGGTTGGTCGTAACTCAAAACAAATTTTAAACGGGATTTAGGAAATCCACGTGATCTACAGAAAAGGTTCAGTGACTTCCGGGAGTTGGCTGAGCGTTAGCTAAGCGTCAATAGTAGATAGGGACAGAGGAATATTTATTATGTTCACAGACACAATACCCTCTAAAAAAGGCCCAAGTGTGTCATTAACCCCCGGTAAATATTAACCCCCCCCCCGGGGATTTCCTGGTATGACCTGATAACCTCCTGTACATTCAACCCCCTGATGTGTTAACCCCCCTGGTAACATTAAACCCCCCCAGGGAATTTCCTGCCATGACCTCATGTCCGAATTATTTTACCAGTCACCAAAATCTCTTAACCCCCCCCCCTGGGAAGATCCTGAGTATGACCAAGATATAACCCCCTGGAGACTTATCCCCCGGTAACGTTTAACCCCCCCCCTGGGATGTTTTGTTTCATATGAACCAGACAATATCCTGACGAAATTAAACCCCCTCTTGTCTTAACCTCCTTAACATTAATCACCCACGCCAGGGAATTTCCTCGCCTTGACTAAGATAGTCCTCCTGGTGATATTAAACCCCCCTGTTCGACTTAAAATACTGCCTTGAGGTCGGTTTTTTATTATGTTTTGATACTAAACAATTCAAGGATAGCTGACCCGTGCAAGACTTTTCTCCCGAGCTCTATTTTCTGGCTAAACCATAGGTCGTAGATCAGATCTGAGGGCACAATCGAAAGACAAAATTAAATTTCCGACAAGAAAAGGTCCAGTCCCACTTTTGTCGTATCTTCTAACGGTTATCTAAATCTAATATATATACAAACCGCATGTGTAACTGACTGACTGACTCACTCACGTATACTAATTCTAACCTACTTCCAGATGAGTTAGAGACTTGAAATTTGGTACACAGATAGCTTTCCACGTGTAACCACCAGGAAAAATCCCGAAAAGTGAGAATTTTGTTTCATTTTCAACCCCTCAAAAAAATTCCCAAAAAATCGCGCATTCTTCACCCCTGCAGGCATTTTTTGTAAGCCCGATAGCGGGCGAACCGTTTGGAGCTAGCTCGGATCTGACGGTGAAAATTCATTGGTCAGGAATGAAGTGAAATACAAAAAACAGGTCTCTAATGACTTTTTGCTCTATCTTCCATGGTTAAAATACGACGACAAAAAACGCTCGAACATTTTGAAAAATTCCAGAGATTTTATTTTCGATAAAAATAATGTTTCAAGCCCGATAGCGGCCGAACCGTTGGTCGTAAAGCTCAAAAACTGATTGACCCATTAAATTAGCAAATTGCGCGATCTACAGAAAAGGTCCAGTAAATCTTTTGCCCCTATCTCGAATTAGGTTTGGCCGAAAAACGTGATTATGTACAATTTTGTTGTAACTTTTACGCGAAACTTTTGTTTTTGGGGTCGATAGCGGCCGAAAACCATTGGTCGGGAGGTCAAAATAAGACTAACGTTTTATTTAGGAAAATAAGATGACCTACAAAAAAGGTCCAGTCAGTGACTTTTTACTTATATTTCCCCTTTAGTTTGACCGCAAAAACGCGATATTAATTTAAGTGAAAATATTGGGGACAATTTTCGCCTAAAAATTATACATTCCGGGCTTGATAGCGGCTACTATAACGGTTGGTCGTAACTCAAAACAAAATTTTTTTAAACGGGATTAGGAAATCACGGTGATCTACAGAAAAAGGTTCAGTGACTTCGGGAGTTGGCTGAGCGTTAGCTAAGCGTCAATAGTAGATAGGGACAGAGGAATATTTATTATGTTCACAGACACAATACCCTCTAAAAAAAGGCCCCAAAGTGTGTCATTAAACCCCCGGTGTAATATTAACCCCCCCCCCCGGGGATTTCCTGGTATGACCTGATAACGCTCCCTGTACATTCAAAAACCCCCTGATGTGATGGTTAACCCCCCCTGGGTAACATTAACCCCCCCAGGGAATTTCCTGCCATGACCTCATGTCCGAATTTTACCAAGTTCACCAAATCTCTTAACCCCCCCCCCCCTGGGAAGATCCTGGTATGACCAGATAACCCCCTGGAGACTTAGCTCCCCGGTAACGTTAACCCCCCCTGGGAATTTTGTTCATATGACTCAGCACAATATCCTGACACGAAAATTGAAACCCCCTCTTGTCTTAAACCTCCTTAACATTAATCACCCACCCAGGGGAATTTTCTCGCCTTGACTAGATAGTCTCCTGGTGATATTAATAACCCCCACTGTTCGACTTATAAATACTGCCTTGAGGTCTCGGGTTTTTTTTATTATGTTTATACTAAACAATTCAAGAATAGCTGACCCGTGCAGCAACCTTTTCATCCCGAGGCTCAATTCTTCTGGCTAAACCATAGGTCGTAGATCAGATCCTGAGGGCACAATCGAAAGACAAAATTAAAATTTCCGACAAGAAAAGGTCCAGTCACTTTTTGTCATATCTGCTAATCTAATATAGCTTATCTATTATATATACAATCCGCATGTGTAACTGACTGAACTCTGACTGACTCACTCACGTTATACCAATAATTCTAACCTACTTCCAGATGAGTTAGAGACTTGAAAATTTGGTACACAGTTATACTTTCCACGTGTAACCACCAGGAAAATCCCGAAAAGTGAGAATTTTTCATTTTTCCACCACCTCCCTCTCAAAAAAAAAATTCCCAAAAAATCGCGCATTCTTACACCCCCTCTGCAGGCTTTATTTTTTGTAAGCCCGATAGCGGGCGAACCGTATGGAGTGAGCTTGTTAGCTCGGATCTGACGGGAAAATTCATGGTCAGGAAATGAAGTGAATCTACAAAAAAGGTCTAATGACTTTTTGCTCTTATCCCTTCCATGGTTAAGCGGACAAAACGCTCGAACATTTTGAAATTCCAGAGATTTTTTCGATAAAAATAATGTGTTCAAGCCCGATAGCGGCCGAACCGTTGGTCGTAGCTCAAATCCTGATTTGACCCCATTCAAATTAGCAAATTGCGCGATCTACCAGAATAAGGTCCAGTAATCTTTTGCCCTATCTCGATTGGTTTGGCCGGAAAAAAAAGAAACGTGATTATTGTACAATTTTTGTTGTAACTTTTACGCGAAACTTTTGTTTTTTTGGGGTCGATTCGATTAGCGCGAAACCATTGGTCGGAGGTCAAAATAAGACTAACGTTTTTAAATTTAGGAAATAAGGAATGATGGACCCTACAAAAAAGGTCCAGGATGACTTTTTACTATATTTCCCTTAGTTATTGACCGCAAAACGCGATTAAGTGAAAAATACTTGGACATTTTCGCCTAAAAATTTACATTCCGGGCTTGATAGGCGCTAAACGGTTTGGTCCGTGAACTCAAAACAAATTTTAAACGGGATTTAGGAATTTAGAAATCACGTGATCTACAGAAAAGGTTTTCAGTGACCTTCGGAGTTGTGCTGAGCGTATAAGCTACGGAAGCGTCAATATAAGTAGATAGGGACAGAGGAAATATTTATTTATGTTCACAGACACACAATACCCCTCCTAAAAAAGGCCCCCAAAAGTGTGTCATTAACCCCCGGTGAATGATTAACCTTAACACCCTCCCCGGGGATTTTCCTGGTATGACCTGATAACCATCCTGTACCATTCAACCCTCCCTGATGTGTTTAACCCCCCCTCCTGTAAGGTAAACATTAAACTCCCCCCAGGGAATTATCCTGCCATGACCTCATGTCCGAATTTTACCAGTTCACCAAATCTCTTAACCCCCCCCCCCCCCCTTGGGAAGAATCCTGGTATGACCAGATAACCCCCTGGAGACTTATCCCCCCGGTAACGTTAACCCCCCCTGGGAATTTGTTCATATGACCAGACAATATCCTGACGAAATTAAACCCCCTCTTGTCTTAACCTCCTTAACATTAATCACCCACCCAGGGAATTTCTCGCCTTGACTAGATAGTCTCCTGGTGATATTAAACCCCCTGTTCGACTTAAAATACTGCCTTGAGGTCGGTTTTTATTATGTTTATACTAAACAATTCAAGATAGCTGACCCGTGCAGACTTTTCTCCCGAGCTCATTTCTGGCTAAACCATAGGTCGTAGATCAGATCTGAGGGCACAATCGAAAGACAAAATTAAATTTCCAACAAGAAAGGTCCAGTCACTTTTTGTCGTATCTCTAACGGTTTAACCGCAAAATGCCCTCAAAGTCAAAAGTTTTTACGAATCCGAAAAAAATCTATTGAAAAAGGTCAATTTTTTAAATCCCTTGTCATTTACTTAATGTCCGGACTTAACCAGTCACCGAATTCCGCTTATCCCCGAATTTGCAAGCGTTTACTTTGGGGGCCTGGGGCGTAGCCCCCAGCGAGCCGAAGGCGAGTCTAAATACTTATACAGCCGCATGTGTAACTCACTCACTGACTGATGGATAGATACAAATTCTAACATAGTTCTAGAAGTGCTGGAAACTTGAAATTTGGCACGCAGGTACCTTTCGCCGTATAACCAACAGGAAAAGTCTGAAAACCGGGAATTTTTAATTTTAAACCCCTCAAAAAAATTAAAAACCGGTTGAAACTGGTTAAAAACTGGTGTAGTTTTTGCTTTCGAGCCGTCTAGCGACTAAACCGTTGGTAGTAGCTCAAATCTAATTTTTAAAGGGTTTTAGCAAATCTTTTGATCTACAGAATGGGCACATTATACTTCCCCGCATCTCTACCGGTCCACCCGAAACATGCTCTCAAATTCGAAAATTTTGTCAAATTTTGACGATTGTCGCTTGTAGATTTTTGTTTGAGGCTCTGTAGCGTCTAAACCGTAGGTTGTAGCTCGGATCTGATGAACAATCGTTAGTGGGGAATGAAGTGCTCTACAAAAAAGGTCCAGTAACTTTTTGTCCTATCTCGTGTGGTCTAAGCGTCAAAACGCGGGAATGTTTGAAATTCCAGAGATTTTTTTGCTTAAAATAAAGTTTCGAGCCTGATAGTGGTCGAACGGTAAGGTCGTAGCTCAAATCTGATTGACCCATCAAACTAGCAAATTGCGCGATCTACAGAAAAGGTCCAGTGACTTTTTGCTCTACCTCCAGTGGTTCGGCCGAAAAACGTGATTATGTGAAATTTTTTGTAATTTTTACGTGAAACTTTTGTTTTCGGGCTCGATAGCGGCGAAACCATTGGTCTGAGATCGAAATAAGACAAGCGTTGGAGTTAGAAAATGAGGTGATCTACAAAAATGTGCCAGTAACATTTTGCCCTATCCTCAACGGTTTGGCCGCATAACGCGTTTTAAGTATTGATTTCTTAAGTTTTACGTGATATTTTTAAACTGCCCAGTGCAGCCTTTTGTCCTAAGCTCTGTACTGTCTAAATTATAGGTCGTAGCTTAAATCTGATGGCATAATCGAAAGACAAAATTAAATTTTCGACAAAAAAGGTCCCAGTCACTTTTTTTTGTATCTCTAACGGTTATCTAAATACTTATACAGCCGCATGTGTAACTCACTCACTGACTGATGGATAGAATACAAATTCTAACATAGTTCTAGAAGTGCTGGAAACCTTGAAATTTGGCACGCAGGTACCTTTCGCCGTATAACCAACAGGAAAAGTCTGAAAACCGGGAATTTTTAATTTTAAAACCCCTCAAAAAAATTAAAAACCGGTTGAAACTGGTTAAAAACTGTGTAGTTTTTTGCTTTCGAGCCGTCTAGCGACTAAACCGTTGGTAGTAGCTCAAATCTAATTTTTTAAGGGGTTTTAGCAAATCTTTTGATCTACAGAATGGGCACATTATACTTCCCCCGCATCTCTACCGGTCCACCCGAAAACATGCTCTCAAATTCGAAAATTTTGTCAAATTTTGACGATTGTCGCTTGTAGATTTTTGTTTTGAGGCTCTGTAGCGTCTAAACCGTAGGTTGTAGGCTCGGATCTGATGAACAATCGTTAGTGGGGAATGAAGTGCTCTACAAAAAAGGTCCAGTAACTTTTTGTCCTATCTCGTGTGGTTAAGCGTCAAAACGCGGGAATGTTTGAAATTCCAGAGATTTTTTTGCTTAAAATAAAGTTTCGAGCCTGATAGTGGTCGAACGGTAGGTCGTAGCTCAAATCTGATTGACCCATCAAACTAGCAAATTGCGCGATCTACAGAAAAGGTCCAGTGACTTTTTGCTCTACCTCCAGTGGTTCGGCCGAAAAAACGTGATTATGTGAAATTTTTTTGTAATTTTTACGTGAAACTTTTTGTTTTCGGGCTCGATAGCGGCGAAACCATTGGTCTGAGATCGAAAATAAGACAAGCGTTGGAGTTAGAAAATGAGGTGATCTACAAAAAATGTGCCAGTAAACATTTTGCCCTATCCTCAACGGTTTGGCCGCATAACGCGTTTTAAGTATTGATTTCTTAAGTTTTACGTGATATTTTTAAACTGCCCAGTGCAGCCTTTTGTCCTAAGCTCTGTACTGTCTAAATTATAGGTCGTAGCTTAAATCTGATGGCATAATCGAAAGACAAAATTAAATTTTCGACAAAAAAGGTCCAGTTTTTTTTTTGTATCTCTAACGGTTATCTAAATACTTTTACAGCCGCATGTGTAACTCACTCACTGACTGATGGATAGATACAAATTCTAACATAGTTCTTAGAAGTGCTGGAAACTTGAAATTTGGCACGCAGGTACCTTTCGCCGTATAACCAACAGGAAAAGTCTGAAAACCGGGAATTTTTAATTTTAAACCCCTCAAAAAAATTAAAAACCGGTTGAAACTGGTTAAAAACTGGTGTAGTTTTTTGCTTTCGAGCCGTCTAGCGACTAAACCGTTGGTAGTAGCTTCAAATCTAATTTTTTAAGGGTTTTAGCAAATCTTTTGATCTACAGAATGGGCACATTATACTTCCCCGCATCTCTACCGGTCCACCCGAAACATGCTCTCAAATTCGAAAATTTTGTCAAATTTTGACGAATTGTCGCTTGTAGATTTTTGTTTGAGGCTCTGTAGCGTCTAAACCGTAGGTTGTAGCTCGGATCTGATGAACAATCGTTAGTGGGGAATGAAGTGCTCTACAAAAAAGGTCCAGTAACTTTTTGTCCTATCTCGTGTGGTTAAGCGTCAAAACGCGGGAAATGTTTGAAATTCCAGAGATTTTTTTTGCTTAAAATAAAGTTTCGAGCCTGATAGTGGTCGAACGGTAGGTCGTAGCTCAAATCTGATTGACCCATCAAACTAGCAAATTGCGCGATCCCTACAGAAAAGGTCCAGTGACTTTTTGCTCTACCTCCAGTGGTTCGGCCGAAAAACGTGATTATGTGAAATTTTTTTGTAATTTTTACGTGAAACTTTTTGTTTTCGGGCTCGATAGCGGCGAAACCATTGGTCTGAGATCGAAATAAGACAAGCGTTGGAGTTAGAAAATGAGGTGAATCTACAAAAGATGTGCCAGTAACAATTTGTTGCCACCTATCCCTCAAACGTGTTTTGGCCGCATAACGCGTTTTTTAAAGTATTGATTTCTTAAGTTTTACGTGATATTTTTAAAACTGACTGCCCTGTGGCAGACCTTTCTGTCCTAAAGCTCTGTACTGTCTAAATTATAGGTCCGTAGCTTAAAAATCTGATGGCATTAATCGAACAGACACAAAATTAAAATATTTCGAACAAGAAAGGTCCAGTCACTTTTTTTTGTATCTCTAACGGTTTTAGCCGCAAAATGCCCTTTAATTCAAAACTTTGGTTAAATCTGGATAAATTCGATAAAATAGAGTATTCCTTTTAACTCCAAATCCCTAATCTAATGCTCGGACATAAAACTTTCCCTGAATACCGCTAATCCAGTTAACGAGTGAATATACCTCAACATTACACAATTGGCTGAACGTTAGCTAAAGGGGCGTCAATAGTAGGATAGGGATAAAGTGAATTTTACTTATGTTCACAGACACAACATCTTCTACAATAGATTAGGCCCATGTGTCCATTAACCTCAGATAACATTATCCCGCCCTGGAAATTTTCCTGGTAATGGACCAGATAACCTTTAGGATAAACCTAAAAACCCCCTGATTCCTTAACCCCCGGAAACATTAACCCCCCGGAATTTTTCTGTTCTGACCAAAAACCCTCCTTAGTAAATTAAACCCTCTGTTGTCTGAACCCCCGGTAACACTAGACCCCCCTGGAATTTTCTTGTTTGACCAGATAACCTCCTGAGGAATTAAACCCCCCTGATTCCTTAACCCCCGGTAACATTAACTCCCCCCCCTGAAATTTTTCTTTGTCGTGACCAGAAAACCTTCTGAGTAAATTAAACCCTCTGTTGTCTTAAGCCCCCGTAACACTAACCACCCCCGTTGAATTTTCTTTGGTTTGACCATATAACCTCCTGAGGAAATTAAACCCCCTGATTGTCTTAACCCCCGGTAACATTATCACCCCCTGGGAATTTCCTGGCATGACTAGATTAACTCCTGAAATGTTTACAGAACAAACACCCTCCAAAAGCGGCCCAAGTGTCTTAAAACATTAAACCCCCTGGAATTACCAGAGTCGTAATCATACTAATACAGCCGCATGTGTAACTCACTCACTGATGGATGTATACAAATTCTAATCTACCCTAACTCTAGAAGTGCTAGAAAACTTGAAATTTGGCACGCAGGTACCTTTTACCGTGTAACCCACAGGAAAAGTCTGGAAAACCGGGAATTTTTCGTTTTAAAGCCCCTCAAAAAAATTTCCCAAAAAAACACGCATTTTTTAAACCCTTGGCAGGCTTTTTTTTGTAAGCCCGATACGGGGCGAACCGAAGAAGCTAGCTCGGATCAGAAGAAAAATTCATTGGTCAGCGATAAAGTGAACTACAAAAAAGGTCCAGTTATTTTTTGCTGTATCATCCATGGTTAAGCGACAAAAACGCTCGAATATTTGACATTCCTCAGAATTTTTTTTCGGTAAAAATAATGTGTCGAGCCTGATAGCGGCCGAACCGTTGGTCGTAGCTCAAATCTGATTGACCCATCAAATTAGCAAATCGCGCGATTTGTGTTTCACAGAAAAGGTCAAGTGACTTTTTGCCCGTATCTCCATTGGTTTGGGCCGAGAAACGTGATTAAGTAAAATTTTTTTGTAATATTTACGTGAAAAGTTTGTTTTTGAGGTCGATAGCGGCGAAACCATTGGTCGGAGGGCAAAATACATCAGAAGGTAGATATAGAAAATGAAAGTGATCTATCAAAAAACCTTCAGTAACTTGTTACTCTATATCCAGTTAGTTTGGCCGCAAAAATGCGACTAAGTTAAAATATTTTGGAAATTTTCGCCTAAAAATTTACCTTTCGGGCTCCAATAGCGGCTAAACGTTTGGTCCGTTGCTCAAAACAAATTTTCACTAGGATTTAGAAAACAGCGCGGTCTACAAAAAAGGTCCAGTGACAGTTGCCCTATACCCAATGGTTTGGCCGCAACACGTGTTTTAAAATATTGATTTTTTTAAGTTTTTCCGTGAGATTTTGTTTTCTGGGCTAGTTTGCAGACAGAACCTTTGATTTAGTCCAAATTCAAAATTTTATTTCTTAATACTAAATAATGCGGTCTACAAAAAAGGTCCAGTGACGTTTTACTCTATCTTCCATGGTGTAGCCGTAAAAAACGTGATTATGTTAAAAATTTCACTTAAGAACATACCTTTCGGGCTCGATATTGGGCGAACCGTTGGCCCTAGCGTAGAATATATAATGTTTTATAATTAGCTATTCATAGGATCTTAAAAATAGGTTCACAGCAGCTTTCTGTCGTTTATCTTTCCGTAAGCCTCATAAATGCTATAAATGGCTAAATCCTTTGTCGTTCAATTTTAGGTGTTTTAAATTTTGCAACTATAATTAGTGCGATTCATGCTGGTTCCAGATTGACCTTGTATTACCTACGTAAACGAGTGACTATATCCCCCTACCCCTCCACCATCCGGAAGTTGGCTGAGCCGATAGTGAAGCTTCAAAAGAAGATAGGGACAGGAGTAGCTTTTTAATTACTTATAATGAAATAGTGCTTTCCTTATCAACAATCAGGTATGGAATTATTGATTTCCGAAGTAATTTAAACCCCCTGATCAACGTTTTATTTTGATTCAAAAATATCTGTACACATATCCTCGTGAGCCCAGACACACATTTACCAAGAAAAGTACCAAACGGCCGTTCTTATAATTCCCGACAACATTAATCCCTCTCCCGGGAATTTCCCTGGTTGATGAACTCCTGATTAAATTAAACCCCCTGTTTAACTTAATAATCTAATAAAGTTAGTCTTTATTAAATTATTTACACTAAATCTGTTTTACACCAATAGCTGACCAGTGCAGACTTTTATTATGCCAACGCGTTGTACCGACTAGAACTATAGGTCGTAGAATCAAATCTGACGGCACATTTCGAAAGACAAAATTAAATTCCGCGACATAGAAAGGTCCAGTCGCTTTTTGTCGTAATCTCGAACGTTTAAGCCAACAAAATGGCCTTAGAGTCAAAACTTTGATAAAAAACTGGAAAAATTTAAAAAAATAGGTCTAATACTATTCCTGGAATTCCGCTTATTCCCCGAATTTGGCAAACACCCCGAAAGGGGGCCTGGGGGTGTGTCCCATTAACCCCCGCGTAAACATTAACCACCCCCCGGGATTTCCTAGTATGACCATCAGAACCGTCCTGAGTACATTAACCCCCCTGTGTTTAACCCCCCCGGAAATTTCCTGGCATGACTTCAAGTCCGACAATTCACCATTAACCAATTCTCTTAACCCACTCCCTGGCGAATTCCTGGTAAGACCAGACAACCCCCTGGTGTCCTATCCCTCCGGTTAATGTTAACCCCCCTAAGGACAATTTCCTGTCATGACCTCATGTCCGAAATTTTACCAATAACCAAATCTCTTAACCCCCGCCCCCTGACAAGTTCCTGGTAAGACAAGACGCAACCCCCTGGTGTCTTATCCCCCGGAAACGTTAACCCCCCCTAGGGAAATATTTCCTGGCATGACCTCATGTCCGAATTTTAAACCAATAACCGAAATCCCTTAACCCCCCCTCGGGAAGTTTTCCTGGTATGACCAGATAACCCCCTGACGTCTTTATCCCCAGGCAACGTTAACACAACCCAACCCCCCCCCCCCGCTCTGGAACATCCTGGCATGACATCCAGACCGAATTGTTACCAATCACCAAATCAATCTTATCCCCGAATTTAAAGGCACTTACTTTGGGGGCCTGGGGGCGTAGCCCCCAGCGTAGCCGAAGGCGATCCCATATATATACAGCCGCAATATGTAACCTGGGACTGACTGACTCACTGATAGTGTATACAAATTTCTAACCCACTTCTAGAAGTGCTTGGAAACACCAAATTTATTTTGGCATACACGTAAGCTGGAAGTCATCAAAACCACCGGGAAAAGTCCTGAAAAACCGGAAATTTTTTTTGTTTACTTTTGAAGCCGCTCAAAAAAATTCGCGAAGCTGAGTGACCCCCTGTTTTGGCCTTTTTTTTGGCCCTGGCAGGCTTCCTTTGAAGGATGCCCGCCGATAGCGGACGAACCGTTGTGAAGCTACCTTCGATCTGACGAAAAATTCTATGTGTCAGGAATGAAGTGAACTACAAAAAAAGGGTCCACAGTGACTTTTATTGCTCTAACTCCATCGGATTCGGCCGAGCAAAACCGCGATTTACATTAAAAAATATTTTGAAAGTTTCGGCCTTAAAAAATTTACCTTTCGGGCTCGATTAGCGGCCTAAACGGTTGGTCGTAGCTCAAAACAAATTTTCAATGGGATTTACTAAATCGCGTGATCTAAAAACAAAGGTCAAGTAACTTATTGCCCTATCCCCAATGGTGTGGGCCGCATTACGCGTTAATAGAAGTATCGATTTTTTTTAAGTTTAACGCAAGATATTTGTTTTCTGGGCTCTATTTCAGACCAAAATCTTAGTTCTAGGCTAGAATAAAACATTTGATTTTTAATACAAAATAATGCGATGTACGACAAAAGTTCCAGTGACTTTTTACTCTATCTTCCATGGTTTAGCCGTTAAAAGCGTGATTATGTCGAAAAATTTCACTTAAAAACTTACATTTTTGGGCGTTGATAGTGGCCGAACCGTTGGCCGTATGCTTAAATCTTAAAACTTTTCATAACTAGCTATTTATGGAAATCAAACAAAAAAAGGTCCAGTAGCTTTTTGCCGGTTTATTCTTTTTCCGTAAAGCCTGGTTAATGCTCTAAAAGGCAAATTCTTTGTCGTCAATTTTAGGGGTTTTTAAATCTTGCAACTATAAATTATTAGCGATCTCGGTGCTTGGTTTTCCAGATTGACCTTGTATTACTACGTTACCGAGTGACTCTAAAACCCCCCTCCACGTCGGGAGTTGGCTGAGCGTTAGTGAAGCAGCTTTCAATAGTAGATAGGGACAGAGTGTTTTTTAATGTATGTTCACTAGACACAACCCCCTCAAAAAAATAGGCCGAACTGTGGAATTAACCCCCGGTAACACCCACCCCCCCCCTGGGGATTTTCACTGGTATGACCATATAACCAGTCCTGAATAAATGAAACCCCCTGATGTGGTTAACCCCCCCCCCCAGGGAATTTCCTGGCTTGACTAGATAATCTCCTGATTGGATATTAAACCAACTGTTCAACTTAAAAATACTTCCCTTAAGGTCGGATTTTTATTATGTCTTGTACTAAACAATTCACACTGAAAGCTGACCAGTTGCAGACTTTTCTTCCAAGCTCTGTACCGGGCTAAAACAAAAAAGGTCCCTACTTCATATCTGAGGGCCAGAATCCTCCTTGCAACAATTTTTAAATTTCCGACAAGAGAAAGGTCCCAGGTCACTTTTTCTGTGTATCTCTAACGGTTTTTAGCACAAAAAATGCCCTTAAAAGTCAAAACTAATGGGTTAAAATCTGGAAAATTCGATTTAAATGGGTCCTTATTTTAACTCCCAGATCCTTGAAATTCTTAATGCTGCGGAACATAAACTTTTCCCCGAATACCGCTTATCCCCGAATTTAGCCAATCACCCAAATGGGGGACCTGGGGGCGTAGCCCCCAGCGAGCCGGGAAAAAAAAATAGGGGCGGAGTCGCTATTATATATACAGCCGGCATGTTGTAACTGACTCACTGACTGACACATAGGTAATACTAATTTCTTAAACCATACTTCCAGAAGTGTCTGGAAACGTGAAATTTTGGCACGCACGTCGCACGTATAGGTTTAACCAAACCTCGCGGGAAAAAGTCTGGTAAACCTGGAATTTTTATTACTTTTGAACCCCTCAAAAAAATTCCCGAAAAATCGGACCCCTGTTTTTGCCCTAGCAACGAAGCTTTCCTTTGTAAGGCCCGATAGCGGGCGAACCGTCGGAGCTAGCATTCGATTCTGACGAAAAATTCATGTTAGTCAGGAATGAATGTGAACTACAAAAAAGGGTCCAGTGACTCTTTTGCTCTATCTTCAATTGGTTGTGGGCCGCAACAACGCGATCGAACATTAAAATTCCAGAGATTTTTTGAAATTTTCGCCTAAAAATTTACATTTCGGGCTCCGATAGCGGCCGAACGGTTGGTCGTAGCTCAAAACAAATTTGACCCATCTAATGGGTATTTAGGAAATTGCGTGATCTACAAGAAAGTGTCATGTAACACATTTTGCCCTATCCTCAATGGTTTTGGCCGCATCACGCCGTTGAATGTATCGATTTTTTACGTTTTACGTGAGATATTGTTTTCTGGGCTCTTTGTTAGCGAAACCTTTGAAGTTAGGGTAGAATAAAAAATCGCATTTTAATAACGAAACAATGTTGTTCTACACAAAAAAGTTCCAGTGACATTATTTAAGCGCTATCTTCCATGGTTTAGTCGTAAAACGTGGGATTATGTAGAAAATTTCTCTCAAAAAACTTACCTTCTGGGCTCGAATATTGGCCGAACCGTTAGCCCCTAGCTTTAAATGTAAAATTTTTTTGTAACTAGCTATTCATAGGATTCTAAAAAAAAGATTCAGCAGCTTTCTATCGTTTATCTTTCCGTAAGCGCTGATAAATGCTCTAAATGACAAATTCTTCGTCGTTTACTTTTAGGTGTTTTAAATTTTTTCAACTTTAATTAGTGCGCTTTCATGAATGCTCCAGCTTGACCTTGGATTACTACGTTAACGAGTGACTAAAACCCCCCCTCCACGTCGGGAGTTGGCTGAGTCAGTTTAGTGAAGTTTCAATAGTAGAAAGGGACAGAGTGTTTTTTATTATGGTTCAAAGACACAACACCCTCTAAAATAGGCCCACGTGTGGTCATTTAACCCCTTGTAACATTGACCCCCCCCCTCCGGGGAATTTATTCATGTGACCCAGAAAATATCCTGACTCTACATTAAACCCCCTGATGTCTTAACCCATCTTTAACATTACCCCCCCTGGAATTTTTCTTGCATTACCAGATAACATCCTGAGTAAATTTAAACCGCACTGATGTCTTAACCCCCGGTAACATTAAACCCCCCCCCCGGGAAGTATCTGGTATGACCATGATAACCTCCTGAGTAAATTAAACCCCCTGAGTGTGTTAACCCCCCGGTAACATAACCCCCCCCCAGGAATTTCCTGGTTTGAAACTAGATTAATCTCCTGATGGATATTAAAACCAACTGTTTCAACTTAAAATATTGCCTTTTAAGGTCTGTTTTTTATTACGTTTATAAAAAATTAAGACAATTTACGATAGCTGACCTGTGCAAACTTTTCTTCCGAGCTCATTCCCTGGCTAAACCAAAGTTCGCAGCTAAAATCTGACGACGGAATCGAAAACATAAAATTAAATTTCCGACAGGAAAGGTCCAGTTACTTTTTCTCGTATCTCTAACGGTTAAGCCGCAAAACGCCCTCAAAGTCAAAAGTTTGGGTAAATCCGGGATCACTTAAACTATGGTATATCATACGTCCTCTGAACTTTGGTTTAAAACCCTATTCTTTCTTGTCTCCAAATTTCACGATACACAGAACTTAACTCTTCTACCACATCAATTGATTAATATTATACACCACACATCATTTGGCTGAGCGTTAGAGCGAAGGCATTACTCCCGTAAAGATTCTCGAGAACGGATACATAAAATTTAGAAACTTCACGTCAGGAATTTAATCAATTACCGAACTAAACGCTTATCCCCGAATTTAAGCCAACACCCAAATGGGGGCCTGAGGGCGTAGCCCCCAGCGAGCCGAAGGCGAGTCTAATATATAAACAACCGCATGTGTAACTGACTGACTGACTCACATCACTCACGTATACTAATTCTAGACCTACTTCCAGATGAGTTAGAGACTTGAAATTTGGTACACAGATAGCTTTCCACGTGTAGAACCATCAGGAAAAATCCCGAAAAGTGAGAATTTTTCATTTTCAACCCCTCAAAAAAATTCCAAAAAAATCGCGCATTCTTCTCCCCTGCAGGCATTTTTTGTAAGGCCCGATAGCGGGCGAACCGTTGGAGCTAGCTCGGATCTGACTGAAAATTCATGGTCAGGAATGAAGTGAACGTACAAAAAAGGTCTAATGACTTTTTTGCTCTATCTTTCCATGAGTAAGCGACAAAACGTCACGACACATTTGAAATTCCAGAGATTTTTTCGATAAAAAATAATGTTTCAAGCCCGATAGCTGCCGAACCGTTGGTCGGTGCTCAAATCTGATTGACTCCATCAAATTAGCAAATTGCGCGATCATACAGGAAAATTCCAGTCATCGTTTGCCCTATCTCGATTGGATTTGCCGAAAAAAACGTGATTATGTATAAAAAATGTTGTTGTAACTTTATACGCGAAACTTTTGTTTATTGGGGTCGAGACTAGCGGCGAAACCATTGGTCGGAGGTCATAATAAGACTGACGTTTTATTTAGGAAATAAGATGACCTACAAAAAAGGTCCAGTGACTTTTTACTATATTTCCCTTAGTTTTGAACCGCAAAACACGCGATTAAGTGTAAATATTGGTACATTTTTCGCCTAAAAAATTTACATTCCGGGCTTGATAGCGGCTAAACGGTTGGTCGTAAACTCTTACCAATTTTAAACGGGATTTAAGGAAATCACGTGATTCTACAGAAAAGGTTCAGTGACTTCGGGAGTTGGCTGAGCGTTAGCTAATCGTCAATAGTAAATTAGGGACAGAGGAATATTTATTATGTTCTACAGACCACAATACCCTCTAAAAACGGCCCAAGTGTGTCATTAACGCCCCGTAATATTAAACCCCCCCCCCGGGGATTTCCTGGTATGACCTGATAACCTCCTGTACATTCAACCCCCTGATGTGTTACACCCCCCTTGTAACGATTAAACCCCCCTCCAGGGAATTTCCTGCCATGCACCTCATGTCCGAATTTTACCAGTCACCAAATCGCTTAAACCCCACACCCCCCCCCCTGGGAAGATCCTGGTATGACCAGATAACCCCCTGGAGACTTATCCCCCGGTAACGTTAACCCCCCATGGGAAAGTTGTTCAATATGACCAGACAATATCCTGACGAAATTACACCCCCTCTTGTCTTAACCTCCTTAACATTAATCACATCCACCCAGGGAACTTTCCTCGCCTTGACTAGATAGTCTCCCTGTGATATTAAACCCCCTGTTCCGCTTAAAATACTGCCTATTAGGTCGGTTTTTATTAATGTTTATACTAAACAATTCAAGATAGCTGACAGCCGTGCAGACTTTTCTCCCCGAGGCCTCATTTTCTGGCTAAACCATAGGTTCGTAGATCCAGAGATCTGAGGGAGCACAATCGAAAGACAGAATTAAATTTCCGACAAGAAAGGTCCCCAGTCACTTATTTGATCGTATCTCTAACGGTTTAACCGCAAAAATGGCCCTCAAAGTCCAAAAGTTTTTAACGAATCCGGAAAAAAATCTATGAAAAAGGTCAATTTTTAAATCCCTTGTCATTTACCTAATGTCCCGACCTTAAACAGTCACCGAATTCCGCATTATCCCTCGAATTGTAAGCGAGTTTACTTTGGGGGCCTGGGGGCGTAGCCCCCAGCGAGCCGAAGGCGAGTGTGTTTAAAAATAAATTTACAGGAGTATTGTAATATTAATTATCAAGTATCAGTATTTGTAAGAAAACTAAAATTGACAAAAAGCTGTAGGATAGAATTAACATCTCAAACCTAGAAATGTTTTTAAATAATTTTACAGGGAGTATATGTATAATAATTATAGTATCAGTATTTGTAAGAAAACTAAAAATGACAAAAAGCGTTTAGGATAGAATACACATCTCAAACCTATAAATGTGTTTAAATAACTTTACAGGAGATTGTATATTAATTATAGTAGCAGTATTTGTAAGAAAACTAAAATGACAAAAAGCTGTAGGATGTAATAAACATATCTCAAACCTATAAATGGTGTTTAAATATTTTTACAGGAGTAATTTGTATATTAAGTATAGTATCAGTATTTGTAAGAAAACTAAAACGACAAAAAAGCTGTAGGATAAGAATAACATCCTCCACACCTAAAAATGTGTTTTAAATAACTTGACAGGGAATTGTATATTAATTATAGTATCAGTATTTGTAAGAAAACTAAAATGACAAAAAGCTGTAGGATAGAATAACATCTCAAACCTATAAATGTGTTTTAAATAATTTTACAGGAAGTATTGTATATTATTTATAGTAGCAAAATAGTCATAAACACTGCAAAGCACAAAAACCTGAATATTGTAATTTAAATATTAAATGCTGTTATAAGAAAACGCTCCTTAGTTTCAAAAACTATATAACTAAACACAGACACAAGCATTGCCTTAATGACATAATGGTCAAATGAGTATAACCTTTCTAACAAAAATACCCGATATGTAGGATATAATGGGACCCCTACAGAACGTTCTGAAAGAGGGAACACTGAATGAAAGGGTGGCCTTTTGATCTTTTTGACCCGGTGATCATTAAGGTTT
>NW_025783656.1:0-21841 GCF_021130785.1 Homalodisca vitripennis
CCAATTCAGGTCCTGTTGACTGCGTATTAATGGAATTATTAACGACCCACAGCGCTACGTACGGAGTGACCTGTGGGGAGAGTTGTGCAAACATAAATTTTCATAAAACATGTACGCCCTGTCAGAAAAAAGTAATCAGTATAATTGAAAAACTTCAACAGAGAGAGTTATGCAAAGACCAGTATTCAAAAATCTCAATTTTTGTCGACTTTGCCTGTCTCTATATTCTGGATAATATCTCTTTTATCAAAATCAAAATGCGAGATCATAAGAGGTAGTGACACCAATAACAGGACGACAAGAAGGACGATGGCTTATGAACGATTCCCGTTCTCCAGAAGTTTTCATTTCGTCAACAAATAACTAAATAAGTATTAAAAAATATTTCCACGATAATCTAAGGCATTTAAAACTCGTCTTTAAAACAGCTCCATGATCTCGGAAAGCTTTTTGTAGTAACAGGTACGATGTTCATGGACAACGGATTGTGGGGTACCAAACATAAATTGGCTGACTGACGAAAGTGTGATTAGAGTGGAGAAAATAATTTAAATGAATGAGAATTTGTGTGTAGAATGAAAACTACTGTAAGTCTGAATAGGAGTTACTACGGTAATGAAGAAATGTCAGAAATTTTTAGCCTTTTAAAATGTTATATAAGTTTTAGCGGTTTATTTACTACCATTTTATGCAGATTAAAACATTGAATTTGAAAATTTAATTATGCAGGGGCCCAGCATGCTTGACTAGACTGACTAGAGTCAATCATAATGGCCACAAGTATCGGTACCGGACTGAACAGAGAAACCTTAAGTGAACTGTGCAGCATCTTCGAGAGGGGTCCCCAATGATCAATAGGCAGCGAATCCTACTTCCCACAAACATTTAGAGATTTGTGGCAATGAATATGTCTCTTGTGTGTGGAAGATGTGTTGCAGACAGGAATAACTTGACCAGGATGTGATCGACTAAAGTGGCCACAGAAATCGTAATCGACTGAAAGCAGAGAGACCTGAAGAGGAAACTAGCACACCATCTTCGAGGGTCCCCAATGATCAATAGGCCTGATCCTACTCTTCCCACAAAACATTTAGGAATTGTCGGCGAATGCATAATGCCTCTGGGTGGAAATGGTTGCAGACAGGAATAACCTTGAACCCAGGACTGGTTCGAACTAGTGGCCACAGAATTGTATCGACTGAACAGGAGAACCTTAAGAACTGCAATCATCTTTCGAGGGTCCCCAATGATCAATAGGCCTGGATCCTACTTCCCACAAAACATTTAGGATTGTGGCAATGATATGGCTCTGGGTGGAAATGGTTGCAGACACGGAATACATGAGCCAGGACTGGATCGAGACTGAGTGGCCACAGAATCGTAACCGACTGAACAGAGAAACCTGAAGGAACTGCACATCTATCGAGGGTCCCCAATGATCGGATGAGGCCT
Organism: Homalodisca vitripennis; assembly: GCF_021130785.1. Lineage (NCBI taxonomy): Eukaryota > Metazoa > Arthropoda > Insecta > Hemiptera > Cicadellidae > Homalodisca > Homalodisca vitripennis. Next base: position 1,453 of record NW_025783656.1, read on the forward strand.
GATCCTCACTTCCCAGAAACATATTAGGAATTGTGGTCAATGATAGTGCTCTGGGTGGAAATTGGTTGCAGACAGGAAATACTTGACGCAAGGACTGATCGACTAGTGTGGCCACAAGAAATCGTATTCGACCTGAATCAGAGAACCATTGAAGGATTCTGCACAAATTCGAGGATCCCCCCAATGATTCCGGTAGGCCCGTGATCCTACTTCCCAGAAACATTTAGGATTTGTGGCAAATGATATGGCCTCTGGGTGGAAATGGGTTTTGTAGACCTGGAATACTATGAACCAGGTAACTGAGTCGACATAGTGGGCCACATGAATCGTAATCTGACTGATACAGAGAACCCTGAAGGATCTGCACAGAATTTCCGAGGATCCCCAATGATCGGTAGGGCCTGATCCTACTTCCCAGAAACATTTAGGATGTGTGGCAATGATATGCTTTTACTGGGTGGAAAATGGTTTGTAGACCGGAATACTTTGACGCAGGACTGATCGACTAGTGGCCACCGAGTAATCGTATCTGACTGAACAGAGAAACCTAGAAGGATCTGCACTAAATTCGAGGATACCCCAAGTGATCGTAGAGGCCCTATGATCCTACTTCCCAGAAACATTTAAGGATTCGTGGCAATGATATGCTCTGGTGGAAATGGTTGTAGACCGGAATACTTGAACCAGGACTGATCGACTAGTGGCCACAGAATCGTATCGACTGAACAGAGAACCTTAAGGAACTGCACATCTTCGAGGGTCCCCAATGATCAATAGGCCTGATCCTACTTCCCAGAAACATTTAGGATTGTGGCAATGATATGCTCTGGGTGGAAATGGTTGCAGACAGGAATACTTGACCAGGACTGATCGACTAGTGGCCACAGAATCGTATCGGACTGAACAGAGAACCTTAAGGAACTGCACATCTTCGAGGGTCCCCAATGATCAATAGGCCTGATCCTACTTCCCCACAAACATTTAGGATTGTGGGCAATGATATGCTCTGGGTGGAAATGGTTTGCAGACAGGAATACTTGATCAGGACTGATCGACTAGTGGCCACAGAATCGTACCGACTGAACAGAGAACCTTAAGGAACTGCACATCTTCGAGGGTCCCCAATGATCAATAGGCCTGATCCTACTTCCCAGAAACATTTAGGATTGTGGCAATGATATGCTCTGGGTGGAAAATGGTTGCAGACGGGAATACTTGACCAGGACTGATCGACTAGTGGCTACAGAATCGTATTCGACTGAACAGAGAACCTGAAGGAACTGCACACCTTCGAGGTTCCCCAATGATCGGTAGGCCTGATCCTACTTCCCACAAAAATTTACGATTGTGGCAATGATATTCTCTGGGTGGAAATGAGCCTCAAGGTGCTTCTGTATGAGTCACAACCTAAAGAAGAAAACAATCATACCCTTGCCTAACTACACCTCTTCTTTATTAGTATTTAACCTGTGACCTAGTAGTAATGCTGGAATTGCTCAGATCATTGATACTGAGCCGACCGCGGCAATTTAAAACTAATATTCTTCAGAAGATTTTCTTTTAAAAGTCTTAAAGTCCTCTCAGATTGTCAGGTTAAATCTTTGAAACAAATATTCCTGTTTGTATCTGTGTGGAATAAGTGATTCCATCACTAGGATGTACTAAGATCACAAGCGAATTTACAACTCCATTTTAGGTTTTTTTAACTACTTTGGTTAATTTCTAAACGAGCATGATAATAACATGTGCGCTGTGATGTGCACTTATCCCTTAAGTGAGGAATTCTTAAGCCTCGGAGCTGATATAAACACTTGGCTTATAATAAACTTCTACTATACTAGCATGTTAATTAACGTTTTTTTGATATGTGCGTTATATACAGTAGATGTATATAAGGAAGTAAACATATCTCTATTTTTCTTTTTTAAACTTTCTTCTCTTTTAAGAAAATTCTAAATAGTGCCTTAAACGTAAACCAATTCTACAAACTGTTGATTTTAAAAAAGAAACCTTTCCACGTTAGCAGAATTTAGTTGAATCAAGGTTTGGTGTCAAATTTTAAGAAAATCTCTTGAAAGTAGAATAGTCTTAAATACTTAGATATATATATATATATATATATATATATATATATTATATATATATATATATATTCAGCTTTACAAAAAAGTCACAGCTTTTTGAAGAATATAATCGGCAGGTTTCGCCATCACCACAGCAAGCTTTAATAAGAGTGCAATTGTAGTGGATCATTAATTGTTATAATGGAAAATCCGTTAAATCTTTAATACTATTTTTACAAAATAATAACAGATAGTTCTCTGAATAACTGTATCCTAGGAACTTTCTAAAGGGGACTATAATGAAACAATCAACCATATCATCCTCTATTTATTTCAAAGTTACACATAATTGCATGCAAACTGTATACAACGTGAATGTTTAAAATATACTGCCCACAGCTTTTGTATGATACAATTATATACAATACTACATTTATTTCTTGTTAACTCGAAAGTATATTTATTCTATATACACATAAGTCATAGTTGTGTTTTGTGGTTATTTAAATTTTCGGTAAGTGATTTATTTACAATAATAAGTATGAAATTCCAACTAATGATTACTAAATAATTGTGTTTTAAAACAGGCTTTGAGGCTTCTCAGTTTGTGTCCGATATTAGAAGTAGAAAGCTATACAAAAATAAACAAAAGTGTTATTTTGTATTCAGGTGAAATAGCTATCATGCTGATAGTAAGAGAAACAATTGAGGTACTATGCGACTGTATTGCACAGTACTAGAGTTTGTGTAAATATGGGCTCTTGATGGTCCAGTGACATTTGTTTGTGCAAACAGAGAGATATACAAAAGTAACAAAAAGTGCTATTCTGGACTCAGGTGAAGTGGCTATCATACTGGTGATTGACAATTGACAATTCGTTTATTTTACCTGCCCTGGCTTAGACCATAGGTCCACTCTTCCGCCAGACAGGCTCCAAAATAATACATTACAAAATAAAACCAGAGTTGTGACGAATACATCATTTACAATAATATTTTAACTGTACTAAAATTGTATACAAAATTTTACATAATAACAATTAATAGTAATAAAATCTGTTTCTGTACATGAAAAAAGAACAAAACAAAACAAATAAATAAATTACCACAATTATCAAAGTACTGACATTATATAAGTTGTATCAAGAATCAACATAATAATAATAACAATAAATTTTACAAAATGTAGAAATTAAATATTTTTCTGCATATGAATAATGTAAATCTATTAAATACAAAAATTTATAATAACATTAAACAGTATAATCACAAAAAAAAAAAAACACACTTTTGTCTCAAATTAATTAAATTGTTTATAATAATTAGGTATATCTCTGTAAAAGGATTCCTCTCAATTTTTCTTTAAACAATATTTTACTTGTAGCATTTTTTTACATCGTCATCCAGTGTATTCATGTTTCTTATAGACTGAACATGGAAAGAATTGGAGTACGTAGTAGTCCTATGAATTGGAAACTGTAACGTGACATTTCCAAATCTCGTTTGCCTTTGTCATGTACTTGATCCATTCTGGTATAAATTTTCAAACAAATAATCAGGTTTTATGTTCCTTAAGAATACTGTACATAACTGTTAAAAACATTATATTCAATCCTTTCTTTTATCTTTAACCACCCTAAATCTCTATAAAATGGTGTGACGTGATCATCTAATCTCAAACCATAAATATACCGTACGCACGCATTTTGTGCTCTCTGTAACTTAGTAATTAACGTATTATTTACATCACAATAAGCGGCCAAAGAATAATCAAAAACAGGAAAAATTAAGGACATAACTAACAAACTTTTTAACATAAACAGGTGGGTTAAAGCACAATTTCTTAAATTGGTACAAACTACTGTAAACTCTTTTATGGACATAATTTTACTTGATCTGTCCATGATAAAGAATTATTTATCCTTATTCCCTAAATTAATTACAGATTTCTGGTATTCCAGATCTTCTCCATCTATTTTAACTCGTGTAAATATTTTCTAAATTTAATTGTGACAACAGTCCTTTGAGTACCAAAGATGATTGGCTTACATTTTGAAATATTCAGATTAAGACCATGATCACTGCACCATTTAAATAACACTTCCAGATCAACATTTCATCATATTAACAGCATCATCAAATTTTATCAATGTCACAATTAATATACAACTGCATATCATCTGCATAAAGCAACGATCTACAAAAAAACAATTGGTTTCATTTATTCTGTTTATATACAATGAGAACAATAGAGCAGACAAAGTGGAACCTTGGGGTACACCAACTGAATTTAATTTCCAATCTGAAAAGGTACCATTTACAGTCCTAATTCTTTGATACCTGTCACTCCAAGTACGAATCAAACCAATCTATGACTACTTCACTCAAATTGTTATGATTTAAGAATAGAAAGCAACAATTTATGACTGACACAGTCAAAAAGCACGACTGAAATCTAAAAGCATTAAAATTGTCAGTTTTTCTCTTGTCTATAGCTGATCTTATGTCGTCAGTAATTTTTAATTAAAGCGGTCTGAGTACTATATGATTTTCTGTAACCTGATTGATACTTATAAAAGAATATTATTTTCATTTACAAAATCACACAATTGTTTTGTAAACTAACTTATCAGCGATCTTGCCCAATACACATAAAATATTAATTGATCTGTAAATGCCTATACTCCAGCGGATTGTCTACTTTAGGCAATGGTAATATCAAAGACTTCTTCCACTGTTTCGGATTATACTCATCCATTTAGCAAAGAAAAATTTAATAACATAACATAAAACATACTTAATTTCATCATAAATTATTCTAATGAACTTAAGTTGAATTCCATCATCCCCGATTGGCGTTAGACGAGATGTCTTGTAATACTTTTCAAAATACAATCTACAGTGACTTCCCTAAAACTAAAACTTATATTCCTAGCTTGAAACACACATGTCTCTGGTTATTATAAAACTCAACAAGGTTATTATTTATATTATTGCTTAATACCACAAAAATAATCATTTAAACTATCTATATTTACGACTGGGTCTAGATAAACTTTTACGCTCCTTTCCACCTCCATTATCTCGAACTACCTTCCACAGATCTTTACAATTCTTATTGGTTTGAAATAACGTTTGAAAATACTGATTCCTTCCATCTCTTAAAAGCCTTTTTATCCTATTTCGGAGAACTCTATAATTCTCCCAAATTGTAACATTTTTAGTCCTTAAAAAACGTTTGTACAATACATCTCTTTGTGACATTAAATCTTTTAATTCATTAGTAATCCAAGGACAACAAGTCTTTCGTTGTGATATTTTCCTCTCTGGCACATGATTGTTATAAAGCTCTTTTATATTACTACTTAATATTTCTACTTTATCATCAATAGAATCGCTTAAGTACAAATCATTCCAGTTCAACGCCAAAACATTCTCTTTTAAGACTATCTAATCGATATATTCTTAAAATCTCTCACCATCACAGACTCCTTATTTGACACAAGTTTCATCTTTAAATTAATTTTCCTAAATAGATCAAATCAATGATATGAGATACCAGACACTGGTTCTTTGACCAAAAGTTTTAACTCTACAAACATCATTACATATAATTAAATCAAGCCAAGTGTCTGATCTTGGTAGGTGAAAAGTAGGCTCCAACGGCAAAACAGATATAATTCAAATTGCTTATTAAATTTAACAACTCAGTCCTAATCATAAAAATACCTCTCGGCACTCAAATCTGTATTAAAATCTCCTACGATGACTACATTATTATAAATTGGTAATAATTGCGCTAGGACATTAAAAAAATTCAGAAATGAAACCAATTTTCGGAGGCCTATAAACTATACATAACAACAACTTCCACCCTTGAGATATTTCTACAATTTAAATATTCTGGCTTACGACAATAAATTGCCTGTGACGTTGCTAAAAACTTTGTAACCAAGTGACTTCTTTATATAAACACCAATACCTCCTCCCTCTTTATTTTCTCTATCGTGTCTTATAAAATTGTAACCATCAATATTGTATGGTTTGGGACAAAACAACAGGTTTCAAAAATGTTTCAGTTATTGCAACTATATCAAAACAAATTATTGTGAAACAAATCGATAAAAAGACATTTGTGTACTAACAAATTTTCAACATTAACATGAGCTATTTTTACACATTTTCTCTCGAGCTATCAAATTTTTTCTTTCAACTTTGCTACAAGAGAGATATTTCTATTAGAATCTGACATAAGACAATCTATTTGAGCTACAAACAAACAACACCGTACACCAACACAATGAGACAATATTTAAACGGATAACCAAATAAATCAAACTTAAAACACATCCGTTTTCACACATATCATAAATAACTACATTAATAACACATTTTCCAAGGCTTTTTGCTGCATAGTCAAGCCAGCTTATTGTAAGTCCTCCATTGATTCAATTACAACAAATCGATCACCTTCATTTTTACGCATAAAGATACGTCCATTTTTTAACCCACAGGAAGGTGTACAACTTGTCCCGCCTGACTTTAACGGGCTTCATTGAGGAGTTTCCGCTTATCCTGAGTAAGGCTGTCATTGATATATATCGGTACCGCGTCCCCCCCTCCATGAACCCAAGGTCTCTGGAATTCACGTTCCTTTTTCTGTTTACGTTTTGAAATAAACTGCTCCTTATCAAGTTTGCGCAGGAAACGCAACAACAATACCGCCCGGTCTAGCGGAGTCCACCACAGCAGATCTATATCTGTAGCAATTATCTATCATTTCCTCTTGAAAATCAAAGCCAATTTTTGCAGACAGCTGCTTAATAATGTCCATAACATTTTCTCCTTTCTTCAATGGGACGCCGTTGATTTCTACCACATTGTCCCTCATTGCTTGTTCCAATTGATTTACTCTTTTAGTCAAAATTTTCGTTATTTTCTTTTTAAATTACACTGTTCCTGACTTATGATCTCAAAATCTTTGACTAACTGGGTCACATTGTTTTCAATAGATTTGATACTCTCTCCATTCTCCTGAACCCATGTAGAGTAGATTTCAAGAGAATTGGCAAACTCTTTATTTTTTTGATTAACCTCAAGACGAAACTCTTTCATTTCCTTGAGAAATATCAGAAAGTGTAATATATCTCTTGTCTACAACTTGCCAATGTGGTTTCAACATTTGTCAATAGTCCCTGTAAGGGGATAGGCAACGGGACTAATCTTATCTGCGGCAGATAAGGCCGCGTCTGCTTTCTTATCTACCGCTACGTCTTGAACAATGCAGACAGGACACAACCAAGTTTTTTCTATCTTTAAAAAATCCTGTCTCGTCATTTTAATACATTTAAAATGAAAACTTTCGCAACAAATAACTGCATTGTGCTCTATGCGTATTAAAAGAAAAGCCCTTTTTACATGTATGGCATAATGTCTTTTTAGTTACACCCGATACAAGAGTAGTACTGGAATCTGAATCGGCCTCGGAACACCACCCTTTTAAAAACAAAGCTTTCTCACTTACTGGCGTTACTGGTGTGGCAATCTCCTCTTGTACTTTTCTTCTTATCACAAATACTACACTTCCAGTTAACTTGATTAGCTATGATGTAATCATAATCAGTCTCGGTAAGGTTTCCTGCACATCCCAAATGAAAAAATCCTCTACACTCAATACAATTTAATTTCTTCTCCTGTAGATCAATAACTGAGTCACACTTTAAACACTGCATTTTAACTATTACCATTAATACTTCACAACAATAACAATTACAATTAATTATAATCTCCAATACGAGTAGTAGAGCCAGCGAAGCGCTACGGTCCCCCACGAATCCTTACTGCCACAGCGGCCGGACTGCCAACAACTTGTGGAGCTGTGGTGATAAGAGATACGATTGAGGTACTAATGCGACTGTATTGCACAGTACTAAGGAAGTTTGTGTGAAAGTAATGGAGCTCTTGATGGTCCAGTGACATTTGTTTGAGTGCAGAACAGAAAGGATATAACAAAAGAGTAAACAAAAGTTTTTATTTATGTTTCTTAGATGAAATAGCTATCATACTGGTAGTAAGAAAAACGAATTGAGGTACTATGCAAACTGTAATTGCACAGTTTCACCACAGTAAATATAGTAGAATATGGGCTTCTTGATGGTCCCAGTGGTACATTTGTTTGTGCAAACAGAAAAGGATATACAAAAGTAAACAAAAGTTTTTATTTATGTTTCTTAGAATGAAATCAGCTATCATACTGGTAGTAAGGAAAAAATGAGAGTTGAGGTACTCATGCAACTGTAATTGCACAGTTTGTACCAGTAATATGTATATATGGGCTCTTTTGATGGTCACAGTGACATTTGTTTCTGCAAACAGAAAGGATGTACAGAAAGTAAACAAAAGTGTTTATTATGTTCTATAGATGAAATTAGCTATCATACTGGTAGTAAAGAAAAACGATTGAAGGTACTAATGCAACTGTATTGGGCATCAGTTGTACAGTATATGTAGATAATGGGTCTCTTGAAATGGCCTCATTGAACATTTTGTTTGTGCAAACAGAAAGGATATACAAAAGTAAATCAAAAGTGTTTAGTTTTTAATTATGTTCTTAGATGAAATAAGCTAATCATACTGGTATGTAAGAAAAAAAACGATTTGGAGGTACTATGGCCAACTGTATTGCAACATGTTGGCGACAGTATATATGTAGAATATGGGCTTCATTGAATGGTCCAGTGACATTTTGTTTGTGGTGCCAAACAGAAAGGATATACAAAAGTAAACAAAAGTTTATATTATGTTCTTAGATTGAAATAGCTTATCATACTGGTAGTTAAGTAAAAACGATTGAGGTACTAATGGCGAACTGTAATTGCACAGTTGGTACAGTATATGTAGATAGTATGGAGCTTTTTGTTGAATGGTCCCAGTGACATTTGTTTTCTGGCAAACAGAAAGGATGTACAAAAAGTAAACAAAAGTGTTATTGAATTCTTAAGATGTAAATAGCCAATCCAAGACTGAGTAGTAAGAAAAACGATTGAGGTACTATGCAACTGTATTGCACAGTTGTACAGTATATGTAGATATGGGCTCTTGATGGTCCAGTGACATTTGTTTGTGCAAACAGAAAGGATATACAAAAGTAAACAAAAGTGTTATTATGTTCTTAGATGAAATAGCTATCATACTGGTAGTAAGAAAAACGATTGAGGTACTATGCAACTGTATTGCACAGTTGTACAGTATATGTAGATATGGGCTCTTGATGGTACAGTGACATTTGTTTGTGCAAACAGAAAGGATATACAAAAGTAAACAAAAGTGTTATTATGTTCTTAGATGAAATAGCTATCATACTGGTAGTAAGAAAAACGAATGAGGTACTATGCAACTGTATTGCACAGTTGTACAATATATGTAGATATGGGCTCTTGATGGTCCAGTGACATTTGTTTGTGCAAACAGAAAGGATATACAAAAGTAAACAAAAGTGTTATTATGTTCTTAGATGAAATAGCTATCATACTGGTAGTAAGAAAAACGATTGAGGTACTATGCAACTGTATTGCACAGTTGTAACAGTATTATGTAGATATGGGCTCTTGATGGTCCAGTGACATTTGTTTGTGCAAACAGAAAGATATACAAAAGTAACAAAAAGTGCTATTCTGGACTCAGGTGAAGTGGCTATCATACTGGTGATAAGAGAAACGATTGAGGTACTATGCAACTGTATTGCACAGTTTGTACAGTATATGTAGATATGGGCTCTTGATGGTACAGTGACATTTGTTTGTGCAAACAGAAAGGATATACAAAAGTAAATAAAAGTGTTATTATGTTCATAGATGAAATAGCCACTTATCATACTGGTAGTAAGAAAAACGATTGAGGTACTTATGCAACTGTATTGCACAGTTGTACAGTATATGTAGATATGGGCTCTTGATGGTACAGTGACATTTGTTTGTGCAAACAGAAAGGATATACAAAAGTAAATAAAAGTGTTATTATGTTCATAGATGAAAATAGCTATCATACTGGTAGTAAGAAAAACGATTGAGGTACTATGCAACTGTATTGCACAGTTGAACAGTATATGTAGATATGGGCTCTTGATGGTCCAGTGTTATTTGTTTGTGCATGTTGACACAACTATTTCGTCTACTCACTATATAGAGAGTACTGTATATATGTTACAACATTTACTTTATCATAAGGCACGTTACAATCATATACTCGTACGTTATTACACACAACTAGGTTGCTATAATAATTGTTTTCCTATGGCGACACGAGTGCTTAGAGCATTGCACTCGAACAAAAATGAAAATAAAGCAAACATACTTAAAATATTGAAATTATATACAATTTCGTGCGATTCACCTTATATTACTTTAAAAACATATAATTATCGCGGAAGTAGCAAAAATCATATTTGTAAGTAAGGTTATTCAATACAAGTGTTCTAAGTAATTAAGCGTAATCATACGCCTAATTATCTAAATCATTGATATGTCAATTGAATAAGAAAAGAATGGTTACTTAAAAAGAAAATTCATGAATATTTTTACAATGTGTTGTCGAGTTATACAATAAAATAAATTTACATAAAACACTTGTCGACTATCAATGAATGAAGACTAATTTTATTTTTTTTTTAATTATGAATTTTTGTAAATATACATTTTTATGAATGCTTTGTCTTCCATACAATTAAGAGACAAAGACGATTAGTGTTATAATCAACATATTACTCAAAGCACTGTTTTTTTAATTCTGCTGTTACTGAGTATCATTTAAAACATTATTTTAGTTATTAAAATAATTACGAATTACATTAAATTATATTGTTTTGGATTTATACGCAAATATATTATAATGTTGTTGTAATAGTTTAGCTCAACTATTTAATTATCAATACAAGAATTAAAATTTGTAAATGTAAAAGAGACTGTTTGTAGTTTGCCTGCCTTAAGTTTGAGTAAAGTACTGAGTGGTACCTGAATATTTCAACTAGTATAATATCACGTTTAATTTAAAATAAAACTATTCTCAATCAAAAAGTTTTTGTATTTTTGTAAAAATTTCAAAAAATACTATTTTTTGTACAGAATGAATAGTCAAAAGAAGTTATTTTAGTAACAAGTTACGTTAAGATTTATGAAAACATTTTTGAAATATATAATAGCCTTTGGTCAGTCTTGTAATTTTATCACCACCATTTTGATAAAGATTCTAAGTTACCAGATGCATTAAAACTTTAGTATAAGCCTTAAAACTATCAATTGTTATTGTATTTTCAAGTATAGATTAATTATTTACAAATATAATAATATACCTTTAAGCAAAACAATAATGTAAAAATCAATATATTAAGACAAAACACATTAAAATTGCTATTTGAGTAACATATGTTTGTCTTGAAAGGAATATGTTACAAGCATGGACATATACAGTATTTGTAAGTGTATTGTCAACGGCGTTCTATGTACTTTAATTTATTTGTATCCGGGTATCCTACTGCGTAATAATTTGTGTATTTACACCTGCATAACTCTGCAGAGAGAGCTTTTGTTGTAAGTACGACAAGATATGTACATCAGAGATCGTCTAGGTAGCGGCTGGAAGTATGGTCGCTGCTGGAACTGTCTGGAGAAGAGAGCTGGAGTCGCGGCGGCAGGTTACCTCTGCCACTCAGCTGACATCACAGCTCTATCGCTTCAGGACCTTTCCATGTCACGCCTGCCTTGACCATGTTTGTAGAACTTCACCACTCCGTACACTGCCAGAGCCTGAAAGTACGACAAGATATGTACACGTACATCAGAATCGTCTAGGTAGCGGCTGGAAGTATGGTCGCTGCTGGAACTGTCTGGAGAAGAGAGCTGGAGTCGCGGCGGCAGGTTACCTCTGCCACTCAGCTGACATCACAGCTCTATCGCTTCAGGACCTTTCCATGTCACGCCTGCCTTGACCATGTTGTAGAACTTCACCACTCCGTAACACTGCCAGAGCCTGTAAGTACGACAAGATATGTACATCAGAGATCGTCTAGGTAGCGGCTGGAAGTATGGTCGCTGCTGGAACTGTCTGGAGAAGAGAGCTGGAGTCGCGGTGGCAGGTTTACCTCTTCCACTCAGGTAACACCACGGCTCATTTAAAATTTTTTTTAGTTGCTCCCCAAAATCCCGCATTTTTTGGGGACATAACAAATTTTCAAAATCATCATATGAAACTCTCTTTCCACATTGCAATCCACTGCCCAAAGGATTCACCTTTATTAACAAACTTTAAAAAAGGATAGAGGGAGGGTCATGAATTTTTATTCACACTGCATATGTTATACAGACCATGTGGGCCTAACTTTGACCTGCTAAAATACAAAATATGTTTTTCCATTTTTCATTCCAATATGTAATTAGGCTATTTATAACACGTTTATTACACAAGAGGTGATTAATTTTTACTACTAGTTGTGCTCCTTGGCATGTACAATCGCACTAAAAACTACAATACTTTTTTCCTTTATTACTTTTACTCCAAAATTTGTTCTCATTAAAACGAACAATCCTTAAAAAATATAAATGTTTACGTGATAGTTTTGCTTGATAAGACATTTATGGTGATCCAGCTAGTCCTCAGCTTTACAGTTCAATTATTTCACTTGCATACTAATAATACTAGCTTCAAGCTAAGATATTTTATTCTAGATATTAATAGCAGTAAATATCTTCAATACTTAAATACGAACCCATTTATAATATCATACACTTTTCAGAAACAAACAATCATTGTTATTCTTACAAATATTACTGAGATAAATTTAAATGCTACTTATATCATTTTCAATGAAATTATTTGCTTTCTACAACAGTGCTATTTTAGGTCTATAAACACAATTTCATTAAAACAAAAACTAAAAGAGCGAGATATTGTCTAATGAGTAATTATGCTCTACGTACACAGGCATGAGACAACAATGCTGGCCAAGCGATGAGGTATTTGATAGGTTTGTGTCCACACAACAACAGTGTCAATGCTACTTGTACAACACTCGTATCTAACCAACATTCACGATAAGCCTCCCTGTGTCACAACTGCTAGTGAGTGGACATTGCACATGACCCGTTGACCATCAAGGTGTTTCATATACAACAATAAACCCTACTCTCGAATATAACTTAACACCCACTATAAACCTCTGTGTCATAACTGGTTATAAGTTTGTCAGTGGACATTGTGCATTACGTTGTACAACACGGTGTGTCATGTACAACAATAACCCCTACTCTTCGAATATAACCTACATTCACGATAAACCTCTCTGTGTCACAACTGCTAGTGAGTGGACATTGCACATGACGTTGACCATCAAGGTTGTTTCATATACAACAATAAACCCTACTCTCGAATATAACTTACACCCACTATAAACCTCTGTGTCATAACTGGTTATAAGTTGTCAGTGGACATTGTGCATTACGTTGTACAACACGGGTGTGTCATGTACAACAATAACCCCTACTCTCGAATATAACCTACATTCACGATAAACCTCTCTGTGTCACAACTGGTTGTCAGTGGACATTGTGCATTACGTTGTACAGCACTGTGTCTTGTACAACAATAACCCTACTCTCGTATCTAACCTACATTCACGATAAAACCTCTCTGTGTCACAACTGGTTGTCAGTGGACATTGTGCATTTCGTTGTACAACACAGTGTGTCATGTACAACAAAAAAACTCCTACTCTCGTATTTAACCTACATTCACGATAAACCTCTCTGTGTCACAACTGGTTGTCAGTGGACATTGTGCATTTCGTTTTACAACGCAATGTGTCATGTACAAACAAAAAAACTCCTACTCTCGTATTTAACCTAAATTCACGATAAACCTTTCTGTGCCAAAACTGGTTGTCAGTGGACATTGTGCATTTCGTTGTACAACACAGTGTGTCATGTACAAACAAAAAAACTCCTACTCTCGTATTTCTAACCTACATTCACGATAAACCTGACTGTGTGTCACAACTGGTTGTCAGTGGACATTGTGCATTACGTTGTACAACACAGTGTGTCATGTACAACAATAACTCCTACTCTCGTATCTAACCTACATTCACGATAAACCTTTCTGTGTCACAACTGGTTGTCAGTGGACATTGTGCATTTCGTTGTACAACACAGTGTGTCATTGTACAAACAAAAAAACTCCTACTCTCGTATTTAACCTACATTCACGATAAACCTTTCTGTGTCACAACTGGTTGTCAGTGGACATTTGTGCATTTCGTTGTACAACACAGTGTGTCATGTACAACAAAAAAACTCCTACTCTCGTATTTCACCTACATTCACGATAAACCTGTCTGTGTCACAACTGGTTGTCAGTGGACATTGTGCATTACGTTGTACAACACAGTGTGTCATGTACAACAATAACTCCTACTCTCGTATCTAACCTACATTCACGATAAAACCTCTCTGTGTCACAACTGCTAGTCAGTGGACATTGCACATGACGTTGACCATCAAGGTGTTTCATATACAACAATAAAACCTACTCTCGAATATAACTTACACCCACTATAAACCTCTGTGTCATAACTGGTTATAAGTTGTCAGTGGACATTGTGCATTACGTTGTACAACACGGTGTGTCATGTACAACAATAACCCCTACTCTCGAATCTAACCTACATTCACGATAAACCTCTCTGTGTCACAACTGCTAGTGAGTGGACATTGCACATGACGTTGTACCATCAGTGTGTCATAATAACAACAATAAACCCTACTCTCGAATATAACTTACACCCACTATAAACCTCTGTGTCACAACTGGTTATAAGTTGTCAGTGGACATTGTGCATTACGTTTGTACAACACGGTGTGTCATGTACAACAATAACCCCTACTCTCGAATATAACCTACATTCACGATAAACCTCTCTGTGTCACAACTGGTTGTCAGTGGACATTGTGCATTACGTTGTAACAGCACAGTGTGTCTTGTACATCAATAACCCTACTCTCGTATCTAACCTACATTCACGATAAACCCTCTCTGTGTCACAACTGGTTGTCAGTGGACATTGTGCATTACGTTGTACGACACAGTGTGTCATGTACAACAAAAAAACTCCTACTCTCGTAATTTAACCTACATTCACGATAAACCTCTCTGTGTCACAACTGGTTTGTCAGTGGACATTGTGCATTTCGTTGTACAACGCAATGTGTCATGTACAAACAAAAAAACTCCTACTCTCGTATTTAACCTACATTCACGATAAACCTTTCTGTGTCAAAACTGGTTGTCAGTGGACATTGTGCATTACGTTGTACAACACAGTGTGTCATGTACAACAAAAATACCTCCTACTCTCGTATTTCACCTACATTCCACGATAAACCTGTCTGTGTCACAACTGGTTGTCAGTGGACATTGTGCATTACGTTGTACAACACAGTGTGTCATGTACAACAATAACTCCTACTCTCGTATCTAACCTACATTCACGATAAACCTTTCTGTGTCACAACTGGTTGTCAGTGGACATTGTGCATTTCGTTGTACAACACAGTGTGTCATGTACAACAAAATAACTCCTACTCTCGTATTTAACCTACATTCACGATAAACCTCTCTGTGTCACAACTGGTTGTCAGTGGACATTGTGCATTAAGTTGTACAACACAGTGTGTCAT
Source organism: Homalodisca vitripennis (assembly GCF_021130785.1). NCBI lineage: Eukaryota > Metazoa > Arthropoda > Insecta > Hemiptera > Cicadellidae > Homalodisca > Homalodisca vitripennis. Next base: position 17,240 of record NW_025783656.1, read on the forward strand.
GTACAACAATAACCCCTACTCTCGTATCTAACCTACATTCACGATAAACCTCTCTGTGTCACAACTGGTTGTCAATGGACATTGTGCATTACGTTGTACAATACAGTGTGTCATGTACAACAAAAAAACTCCTACTCTCGTATTTAACCTACATTCACGATAAACCTGTCTGTGTCACAACTGATTGTCAGTGGACAATTGTGCATTACGTTGTACAACACAGTGTGTCATGTACAACAATAACTCCTACTCTCGTATCTAACCTACATTCACGATAAACCTTTCTGTGTCACAACTGGTTGTCAGTGGACAATGTGCATTTCGTTGTACAACACAGTGTGTCATGTACAACAAAAAAACTCCTACTCTCGTATCTAAACCTACATTCACGATAAACCTCTCTGTGTCACAACTGGTTGTCAGTGGACATTGTGCAATTCGTTGTACAACACAGTGTGTCATGTACAACAATAACCGCTACTCTCGTATCTAACCTACATTCACGATAAACCTCTCTGTGTCACAACTGGTTGTCAGTGGACATTGTGCATTCCGTTGTACAATACAGTGTGTCATGTACAACAATAAGCCCTACTCTCGTATCTAAACTACATTCACGATAAACCTCTCTGTGTCACAACTGGTTGTCAGTGGACAGTGTGCATTACGTTGTACAACACAGTGTATCATGAACAACAATAACCCCAGCTCTCGTATCTAACCTACATTCACGATAAACCTCTCTGTGTCAACTGGTTATCAGTGAACATTGTGCATTACGTTGTAAAATACCGTGTGTCATGTACAACAATAACCCCTACTGTCGTATCTAACCTACATTCACGATAAACCTCTCTGTGTCACAACTGGTTGTCAGTGGACATTGTGCATTACGTTGTACAACACAGTGTATCATGAACAACAATAACCCCAGCTCTCGTATCTAACCTACATTCACGATAAACCTCTCTGTGTCAACTGGTTATCAGTGAACAGTGTGCATTACGTTGTAAAATACCGTGTGTCATGTACAACAATAACCCCTACTCTCGTATCTAACCTACATTCACGATAAACCTCTCTGTGTCACAACTGGTTGTCAGTGGACATTGTGCATTACGTTGTACAACACAGTGTGTCATGTACAATAATAACCCCTACCTCTCGTATGTAACCTAACATTCACGATAAAACCTCTCTATGTCACAAACTGGTTTGGTCAGTGGACATTGTGCATTACGTTGTAACACAAATTACACGGTGTGTCACATAAAAAAATAAAACCCCCTACCTCTCGGTATCTAACCTATATTCACTTTGTTTTACATACACGGGTGTGGCAATGTACACTATCCAATAACCCCCTACTCTCGTTATCTAACCTATATTCATCATTGTAACAACACGGTGTGGCATGTAAAACAATAACCCTCTACTCTCGTATCTAAAACCTATACTACCACTTGTACAACACAATGTGGCATGTACACAATAACCCCGTACTCCTCGTAATCTAACCTACATTCACTTGTAACAACACGGGTGTGTGCATGTAAACTAACAAATAACCCCTACTCCCCTCGTATCTAACCTACATTCACATTGTACAACACGGTGTGGCATGTACAATAAATAACCCCTACACTCCGTATCTAACCTATATTCACATTGTACAAACACGGTGTATCAATGTTACAACAATAACCCATACTCCTCGTATCTAACCCTACTTTTACTTGTACAACATCGGTGTGTGCATGTAACACACAAATAACCCCTACTCTCGTAGTCCTAACCTACATTCACATTGTACTAGCACGGTGTAACATGAACAACAATAACCCCTTACTCTCGTATCAAACCTACATTTAACTTGTAACAACTCGGTGTGGCATGGTGACAACAATAAACCCCTACTCTCGTATACTAACCCTACATTCACTTGGTACACACCACCGGTGTTGGCATATAACAATATAACCCCTACTTCTCGCATCTAACACGCTATATTCACTTGTAAAACACAGTGTGGCTGTAAAAACAAAAAACCCCTATTCGTTTTAAACCCACTTTTCACTTGTAAACACGGTGTGGCAGTAAACAATAACCCCCTACTCTCGTATTAACCTATTTCACTTGTAAAAACACGGGGGATGTACAACAAAAACCCCCTACCTCGTTTTAATTATATATTATTAATATATTTTTATAAGTAGATTGAATATGGCGGTTTAGCTCACTTTTGGGACAGACAGAAATTCCATACAAAATCTTTTTTAAGGACAATAAACGAATCTGTAAATAAAACAGTAAGGGGGTTCAGCTCACTTTTGGGACAGTCAAAAAATCAACGTAAAATACTTTTTTAAAGGGGACAATAAACAATCTGTAACTCACGAATAAAAAATTAAACCCAAATCTATAGCCGTTTTACTGTTTTTGTAGGCTTCTAATTTCTAAGCTTTTTATGAAAAAACCCCAAAAATCTTCGAAATCTTTATTCCACAAAGTTAATTGTAACACAGTTTTTATTTTTAATAGTTTCTTTCCAGTAAAACCCAAGGTAATTTTTAATTTTTATTCAATTTTTTAATTTTTTTTCATCCAAAACAGTCAAAATTGTTCGGTAAGTGTATTTAAATCTTCCAACTCGGAAATTATTGTAAACCCCGAATTTATCTTTCATTTTCTCCAGATTCAAAATTTTTTTTTTTTTTTTCTTTAAATTCTATTAATTTCTTGTATTTTTTGAATGTTTTAAAACACCCAAACCCTTTTTCAACTCTTGTAACCCGTGCCATTTACTAGAAAAAAATTAATTTTACACTTTTAAAGGGGAAAAATAACACTATACTTCCAAAATACACAAAAAAAAAAGGGGGGTTTTGACCTAAAAAAAGTGTTTTTTGGGTCAAAACTAAGCTCTTAAGGTGCATATACTAGAGTTTTTTGAAAAATCCTGAAAAACTATGAATTTTTTAATTATTGCGAATTTTTTTTGCTTAAAGTTGTTTTTGAACGATATTTCTCGAAAATTCTGTTGTAATTTATTAAATTTAATGAAAAATCTTGGAAAAATTAAGAAAAAAATATTGAAAAAATAGATTATAGAATTTAAATTCCCCCCTACAAACCAATATAGTAATAAAGTACTTTTTTTACTATAACTATACTATTTTTTCAATAATTTTAAGTCTTGTTTACAGTTTTTTTCTATAAAAAATAGAGAATTACAGTGTTTTATTTCAATTTGTGCGATTTGTGTCAAAAATCACCATTTTCAAAAAATTTTAGTTTACAAATTTTTGCTTTTTTAAATTGGAGGGAAAAAAAGTAGGTGCCCATACTCAAAAAGTTGTTTTTGAACATCATTTTACCGACATTAAAAGTCAAAAAAATCATCTGAAAAATAAAGATTTTATAAAAAAAGAATTAATTATTTGAAGATTGGGGGCAAAAGGAATCAAACGATGGTCCGAAAGATGTAAAATATAAAAAAATTTTGCGTGAAACAAAAAAAAATTTTAAAGGAAAAGAAAAAAAGATCTCAATTTTTTAAAAGATGAAAAAATTAAATCAATCGCTGGAAATTGCCCTTGGGAAACAAACGATAAACTAAGTCTAAAAATTCGAAGAAATTGAAAAACTCTTAATGAGAAACCCCCAAAATTCTTGAGTAGAAGTTTTATCTCATCCATGGTCTTTTTAAAGCAATATATTTTAACGAATTTTTAAAGAAAATTTCTTTAATTTAAAAAATCTTTCTATTTTTTCGTCCAGAAAAAAAAAGTTTAATCGAAAAAAATTTTAAGAAAAACCCTTAAAAATATGAGGGCTATCTTCTTTAGAATGCGAATAGAAGTATTTTGTGAACGGTGAAACCAAACTTGCCAATTATTTACATAAAGCAACGAGATCTTTGACATAAAAAGACTTTTTTTACAAGCAATTTTTAAAAAAATTAAAACACGAGAACAAAAAATCATCCAAATAAAGGTTTCTGGATGGACATTAAAACGCTGTAAAACAACTGATTTTGAGCCTTTAAAAAAACGAAATTTTTGAACGCGGGGTATTATCGATTTACCAAAGAAAATCAAAGATAAGAAAGCTTGTGTAAATATAAAAAATTTTAAAAATGATTTTGTTTTGTTTTTTTATCCCATGCGCTATTTTAAAAACCCCAAAGAAATGTGACAGACAAAGCAATACGAAAATTTGTAAATGCGATTTTTCAGGTTTTTGAGTATCCAATGTCCCTTTAAAAAAAAACAATTATTTGAAAAAAAAGAAGTCACAATTCCAAGTACAAATATCCAAAAAAAGTCTATAAATACTACAGTTATGTTTAGAAACTCAATATTTTTCCATTACAAATTTCTAAAAATACGACGCTGAGTTAAACATTTACTTTTTTTGTTAAACAAGAAGACAAATTTCATTTTTGTTTTTTTAACAGATTTAAATAAGCTCGTTTTCTTTAGTTTTAAGCATGAACACAAAAAAATTTCTATGCAGAAATGTTTAAGCCCTTTTAAATTGGAGATTTAAAACCATTTAAAATTTTTAAAAATCACGAAGTTTTTAAACCCAATTTTTGCC
>NW_025783657.1:0-26549 GCF_021130785.1 Homalodisca vitripennis
AATTTTGTCACTTTTTTCCCAAATGTTTGCTTATGCGATCAAAAATCGATGTGAAAAACCCGAATGAAACTACGATTATATTTCCAATTAGAAAAAAATATTAAAAAGAATTCAAAAAATCGTTCTTAACTATACCAGAATCTGAAGGAAATCTATTAAATAATGTAGAGTTAAAAACAACACAATATATTTAAGATTGTCGAAAGAATGATGAAATCAAGGGGAGCTATTGAATTAGCTTACCTTTCAAATTTTCGAAGAAAAACAGACTTTTGAATGGTATTTAAATTACAAGAGTCTATGATGCCATAGACCCTTTCAAAATCTCTTCATCCTGACAATCTGTTTTTATCAAAAATGAATCTGGGACTTTATTCTCAAAATAAAAATTGACTAGTTAAAATTTTTTTTATCTATCTAAATGGATGTCATGATTGCTGCGAACTCTACTCAAATTCCACCATAATCAAAGAACTTTTAACATTTGTTGACGAAAAATAAATAATGAATTTTGGTTTAGGAGGCAAAGATGTTGCAGAGGTGTTAGAAATATAAAGACATTACGAAGAAAGCAATTAAAGAAATTGTCATAACAGCAAATAATATAAAAAAAGCTTCGAAAACTTACATACATTCTGATAGGTAGTATGGGTGATTAAGCCCCCGCCTCGCCTCAAAACTTGTCAAAAAACCACTGTTTTCCATCATATGAAGCAGGCATATATTATCCTTAATCTTTGAAATCTAAAATGAAAATAGCAGATAGAAAATGGTTTCAAGTATTGGGTTTTTAGGAATAAGTTTTACCAAAGGTATTCTCGTAAATTTGGTGTGTACAAACTTGGAAAACGAAATAAGCAGTTAAAAGATGAAATAATAACAGATTAACAATATTTCAGGTCCAAATGAAATCCTTGAAACATAGAGGAATCAAGGAATTGCGAATGGAATTAATGAAGAAGAGAGATATGATATGATAATTATAAATTTTTGATAAGAAAAAAAGCACCATGTTTTTGTATTAATTAAGCAGAATCACATGTGGGAATGGCCTTATTATGTTTATTCAGTGCTCATAGAAACAGAGAATTATACCAAAACCGATTAAAACATCTAAAAATAAATTATCCCTGAATTAGAGATTTTGTTCATTGATGACGGAACCAAATTTCCCTATCAATCTGTAATAACCCAAATGAAAGAATCTTTGAATATTTTATACCAACGGAAAATCATTTTTACTACAAAATAATGGCAGAATCTCGACATGATTTATAGAATATCTAAATTACACGATGAAAATGTTTAAAATTTTACTAAAAACTCTCGATTTATTATATTTTGTTTGTAAATGTTTAGCATAACTAGGTAACCATCGTAGAAATTATCTTTTTTCATATTCACAAGGCATTTCGTTTTTATAACTTTCGCTGAAAATGTTTTTAGCACAATCTTTGCAAAAATGCATCTTTTCTATTTTTACTATACTGCCAGTTATTAAATTCAGAAATATTTTTAATTTCTTTACAAAAGTAACACTTTTTCTCTTCTAAAGTTAATTTGTTCATTTTATCATATAATTCCTTACAATAACAGTCTTTCTATTCTCTTCTTGACACTTTGTACATTTCTTTTGAGACTCCATTTATATAGAAAAAATTATTAAACGATGAAAATGTTAAACTCTTAACTTATGATATTTGGTTTGTAAATGTTTTTGATAATTATTTAAACCATTTTATAGTTCTTCCACATTCACATTGAGTATCTTCATAATATAATCTATGAAGATTCTTCTTTACACAATCTTTACAATATGAGTCTTTCTTATCTCTACTATAGTGATCACTATTAAACTCTGAAATTTTTTTAGTTTCTTTACATTTAAGACATTCTTTATCTTCCAAAGTTAATTTTTTCTATTTTATCATATAATTCTTTATGATATTCCCTTTCACAATCTTTGCAATTATAATGCATTCCATCTTTCCTATTTTTATCTTTATAAAATTCATTTAAATCTTTAAATTCTTTGCACTTTGTACATTTCTTTTGATGCGCCATTTATATATAGAAAATTTATATTACAGTTTTGACTTCTTCAATTCATATTCATAAAAACTTTCCGGTTATTTCTTCATTATTTAAATCTTTTATACTATAAGTTACAGGATCTGTGTTATTAATTTGATAAATCACAAAGATTTCTCTTGACCAATTGTTCTTCATATTTGTTCGAAAATGTTTGTTTTTACTAACAATTCTTACATGATCATTGACTTTAAATTTAGTTTTCGTGTGAATTTCAGGTGGAACATACTTGAAAACGGTCTCTAATAACTCCTTTTCTGCATCCTTATCTACGTCTTTCGGTTTCATTTTGATTGTGCTTGTGAACTGTATCGTTATAATTGTTTACGATTTTTTGAAGAATATCGATCCATTTAAAGTTTTTATTAATCTCAAAAATTACTTTCATTCTCTCATTTTGAGTTCTGTTATATCTCTCTACAATACTTGATTTCTCTTCGTTTTCAGTATGAATAAATCTTAATGTTTGTATTTCCTCAAAACAGTCGTTAAATTCTTTATTTTTAAACTCTAAACCCTTATCTGTATGAAGTAGGTTAGGAGGTTTGTGATTGATCCTTATGGCATCTTTTACTATATCTTCGAAAGCTTTTGAAATATCCTTGCCGTTTTTTTCTTTTGATAGCTCTTGACCAAGCATATTTTGAGAAAGTATCAATAACATTTAACATATACTAAATCCATCATTTTGATCTGAATAGTTAGACATTATAACTAAATCTGCTGCCCATAAATCGTCAATTCCTAATGTTATAATTTTTCTCTTTTAAACTTTTTTCGTACTGGTGCATGAATTTCCTCGAGCTTCAATCTCTATCTCATCTTTAGTCTTCAATTCTTGCTTAACAGGTTTTTGGATTTGGATTCTTTATAAACTTACTCTTGTTTGTCTTACATTTTGAACATTTTGCAGCAATTCTATACAATCCATGTTTGAGTTTTGAACGATTTTTGAATCTATATTTTTCGTTTTCCTTTTTACACTTGTGACAGTGAATTAAAATCATCTTCCATTTACATATCAAATTTTTCCAAGTTTATTTAATTCGTCTAATATATCAGATTTTGCTTCATTTTATAGCCATACGGTACTGTATCGATCTTATTTTCTAGGACAATTCTCTTATCATCTTTAGCGTTCAGTGCCAGCTTGTTTATGGTAACAGTGTACAAACTCATGTTTGTAGCTTTTGATTACTGTCCATCTCCCTAAATTCTTCTTTATCTTCGAACAAACATTTCTTCAAGTTTTCGATATTTATTGTTTTATTTACAACGCTTCTCTTAATTCCTTTACACCTAACTGGGTTTTTATCTAGATATTTGTACGAGTACATCTTAGACCTTAAACCACAAAATTCTTCTAAATAACTTCGCTATTTAACTCATCTTTGAATTTCCCTATTACCTTCTTATTTTTAGTAGTGAAACATTCATGATCTTTTGGATAATCACTTGTATCAAAGTCATCTATATTTTCTTTTAATAATTTTAAAAGGATCTCGTTTCAATTCTAGAAAATAACTGTCTAGTATCCATGTAACACGGACAGATTCAAATCTGGATCAAACTTATTCTTTAATTTGTTGTAATAAAACTCGTACATTAGCAATTTTGAGAGGTCGAGAACTGAAAATCCTATGTAAATCGGTTTGTTTAAATTTAACCTTTTTGTTTGTACATGTGACTCGCTATACAGTTGTCGTCAAAGATGTTAAAGCATTTGAAATTTGTTTTCTTAGCTTGTTTCATTGAAAATTCTTCATTTCCAAGCTTAATATCACATCTGTTTCTCACATTTTCCATAGATTTTCCAAACACTGAGTTGTTCATCAGCTTATAAAAGTCCTTTTCAAAGTCGCTTGTAGCTTTGGTTCTCATGTTTGTGTTTAAAATCAATGTATTCTTTCATAAAAGGCTTCTGATCGAATGCAATAACTCTATTCACATGTTTCAAAATCATACCTTGTTCCAAATAGAACTTCAAATTTCTCGAATGAACAACGTATTCAGTTTTATCCAGTAGAGTTGTGCAAAGTTTTGTTTTTAAAATGTTCTGGAGCAAGAGGTAAATCCTTGTGATGTTCGTGTAAATTTGTTGGATATCCAAGATCGACTTCGAGAATATAGCCATAATCTTCGTCGCCAGTGAGTTCTAAAATTGTTTCTTGCCACTCTTCTTTTGTATACGTTTTAGGATCCATCCACTTGATATCACTAAACGGCAGTTTTTTGCATAAGACCATACCCATAAAGGTTGTTTGCAATCGAGATAGAGTAAATTGTTTTCGGGCTTTGTCTTATCAAAATCTTTTAAATATTTGTTATTTGCTTTCACATATATCGTTTAATACACTGAGAAATGCCTCCGCGAATACCTTTTTCGATCATCAAATACATATTATAATCACTAATTAAATTGTTAATTCTATCTTCGTTTAATTTTAAACATTGCGTCCCATGCGAGACTGGGAGCTGTTAGATAGTGTGCCGGATCGAGTTTATAGCAATTCAAACAAATATTCCTAAAATTTTCAAAGATATCAGCGAGCAATAGAACATCTTGAATGTTATAGAGATCAGAGTAATTTCCTAGATTTTTCTCTTTTTAATTTGTTCCAAACATTTAAGTAGTGTTGAAAATCTTTCTCAGATATGCTCTCATCTGTCAAAAGTGAATAGAAATCTTGAATTCTCAATTCTTCTGTGTAATCAAAGTTTTTCAATATTATCGATAAATTTCATAGGGAAATATTCCTTTTTTCCAGATAGAATTTTAAAAAATCTCGTCGTCGTTCATTTGGCTGTCATTTCTATTATCTCATTCAGTCCATCTTGTATAAAATGATTTGTATGTTTGAAGTCTTCTCTCTTTAGATTTTTTAGCTAACTTTTCTATAGACGAGGCCATGAATCTGAACGTGTCTACAAACGAAAACTTGATGAATTTTCTTGGCTTATCACCTTCGAATTCATAGCCATATCCAGAATTTACAGAATAATTTATATATTTTTCATCGGTGTTTGCAATCAAATCAACATTTCCATATTTGTTTAGGAGCCAATTCTTTTATGTAACAAATGAGTATCGTAATTTGAACATATTGTGGCAGAAAACGGGAATATTCTGAGGAAATTTCAAATTTAGATTGCAACATGCATGAGCTTGCGCCTCGAAAACTTGCCGGTTAAATGACAATGATCTCTCACTTTATATATAACTCTTATCTTTCCAACTATCCAGGAGTAAAACCATACTGAATTGACCCCAACATCATAAGCAGGACCATTCACAGATATTGACAAACGTTTGAATTTTGATACGAAATTTTCTTCTTCTTCTGTCCAATTTCATAGGTTTCATGTTCTTAGAATTATATTTTTTCGCTATGTATTTCGATAATTTTATTGAGTTCTTCAAACAATTTTGTCGGGACGTTTTTTCAAATCTTCTTCATTTTTGGCACGATAACATATCGGTTTTGTACATGCGATTGGTCACATTCGAACACTAAATATAGAGTAAAACCATAAGGAATGTGCCTCTGAATCTTGGTTGTAGTCGAAAATCTTTGTGGATTGTTCTTGCATGTCGGAATTTTTTCTAATATGCTCTCAAAGTCCATAATAAATTACGTATACGGATTGGTTTTGAATTTCTTTTGATAATTAGTAAATTTAGTTGTTTGACCTAGGAAATGGCATAATTGGCTTACAAACTTCATGATTTTTACAAAATTTCTAAGTGATCTGTTAAATCTCCAGATTTGTAAAAATGGCTTAAACATCTTCTACACAAAAATTTTCTTTCTTTATGTTTAGACAACTGCGAAGAAGAAACAAGCTTATTTAAAATCGGTTATCAAAACATAATGAGATTTATCATCTTGTTTAACATACAATAAATCAATGTTTTGTTTCAGCGTCATATTTTTCAGAAATTTGTAACGGAACAATGTTAATATTTTCATCAAAAAACTGTAGACATTGATAGACATTGTTGGATACTTATACTTGGAATTGTAGCTTCGTTTTTCAAATATTTGTATATCTTTCAGAGACATTGGATACTCAAAACCTGAAAATATTTCGTCATTCACAAATTTTTCGTATTGCTTTACACGTTCACAGTCTCTCTTCTGGTTTTTCAATAGCACATCTTATTGAGTAAATAAAGCAAAAAATCATCTCTATTTTTTTATATTTATACAAGCTTTTTTATCTTTGATATTCTTTGGTAAATCGATGTATGATCCTGCATTCATCATTTCGTGTTTGTTAAGGCTCAAAACTAGTTGTTTACAACTTTTAAAATGTCCATCCGGAACCTTTATTTGGATTATTCGTTTGTTCTCGATGTGTTAATTTATTAAATTGCTTAGTAATAAAGTCGTTTACGTCAAAGATTTCCGTCTGCTTTGATAGTAAAATACATTAGACATGTTTTGCGGTTCACCCATTCACTAAAGTTCGTTCGTATTCACATTCCAAAGAGAGATAGCCCTTCATATTTTTTAACATTTTCTTGAAATTTCTCGATTAAACTTTTAATTTCTGACCGCATAATTTGAAAGATATTTGTAAAATTGACATGGAATTGTCGTTCAAGTTTGTTAAAATGTATTGCTTGAAAAGACCGTGTATTGAGGATAAAAACTTCTACATCAATGATATTTTCGGATTTTACTTTAAAGAGTTTTATCAATTTTCTTCGATCATTTCATCAGACTTGGTTTTTAATCGTTAGTACCGATAGCCAACTTTTCAGCTATTGAATGAAGTTTTTTTCATCATTAAATAGGTCGAGATTTTTTTTCTTTTCAACTTTGAAATTTCTCTTTAATTCACGTAATTTCTCAATATTAAACATGTTTTCGTGATCGGCAAATTTATATTTTTCTCTAGCCCATTGTCTTAAATAATTTAGTTCATTATCGTAAATTTGCTTGTTTTTTTCGTGACTTTTAGAATTATAATGGCGATCATAGTTTTTTCTTAAAATTTCTTTTTTACAGAACGGACATGATATTTTTTTCGCGCTCCATTTAGATAGAAAAATTTATTTAACTAAATGGTGCTTGTAAACCAACGATTGCGCGCCTCTCACGGCGTGATATCACTACGGATATGACGCAGGCGAAGCGATTATCGTGATGGTCGGTCTGTAGTAGCACACCTCGACTGTCATTGATACACACAGCGCAATCTTTCGGAACTAAAATGTCGGTAATACAGATTTTCTTTTAAGAATAAAAATTGTTGTTCCCGTTTACTATTATAACATTTTCTTTTTCAAAATGTTAGATAATTTTACCTATTTTAAATATGCGTACATTTTGTTACTTGTAATTTTCAAATTATATTTTAAATTAATTTCTTAAATTTTTACTTCTCGATGGGCTGTTGTATTGTGTTGCTGAGTATATATGTCCGCGAATTCGGTTTGGTCGGTTAGGAAGTTTACTTCTGAACTGTTTTCAATGCGAGTGGCCATAGCGGAGAAACACCAAGTTCAGAAGTAATTCAGATCGTATTCCGGAACCATTTCTCTATCCGTATCTCGCTCTTCTCTCTCTCTCTAGCCTGAATATAGATCCTAGCCTATAAACGGCAGAAGTGATCGTGTCATAGGCATAAAAAGAGAGGGAGAGAGAAAGAGGACAGAGGGAGGAGAAAAGGTCGACCGAGAAATGGTTTTGCACTTTTTGACTTTGAATTTTTTTTTCTATTTAAATGGAGTTCTTGAAGGAGTTAAATGATATTGGAGAATGTAAGTTTAAAGAGTATAAGAAGTTGAATGAATTAGAAGATGAGAAAGAAGTACAAAATTTTGAATTTGGAGAAAATGAAAGATAAATTCGGGTTTTACAATAATTGCCGAGTTGGTAAGATTGTAAAGTACACTTACCGAACAGATTTTTTGACTGTTTTGGTATGAGAAAAAGATTAAAGAATTAAACAAAAAATGAAAAATTACACTTGATTGTTACTGTGAAAGAAGACTATTAAAGATAAAGAAATTATAACAATTAAACTTTGTAGAATTATAAAGTCTTAACTCTAAAACTTGCAGTCACCTCCCCACGTCATAGTACTGTTTTTTGATAACCATAGTTGGTGTCTTTCTTCATAGGAATCACAGGGAATATTATCTACAGTAATACCTTTTGTTTCACACAAAATGTGGCTATATTCTATAAGAAAAAATTCTATAATGCTCTTTAATGAATTGTGTTGATAAATCTTGATACTCTCGAAAAATTCCTAAGAAATTCATCAATTAAGTCTTGATTATCTTGAAAGAACGTATAATATGGGAAAAATGTCATAAAAAAACGATGAAACAACTCTCTGTTTGTTTATTTTTTACTTTCTTTTCAATATCTTTCGTAATTATATTAAATATGTAATCCCTTACTTTTTTAGTTTTTTGCCGATAGTAAAACACTCCATTAGACGTTTTTTCTGCAAAAGACTTTACAAGTTCTTTTGAATTCTGTATCATTTTAAGGAAAGTCATCAACTGTTTCTTTAAAATGTTTTGGTAATTCGTTGAACTCGTTAAAATTGGTCTTTCTTTGTAAGTTTTTGAAATGCTAGAAACTGAAGAGAGCTTGGTGAGTTCATGTTGTTTATTTAGTAGAAAAGTTTTTTATTAAAGTACAGTATGTTTTTAGTAAAAATGTTTTAAATTGATTAAATTTTATTAAGATAAATCCTTTATTCGTAGCAGATTTGACAACATTTTACAAAGCACAGCTTAAGAAATGTAGAAGCAAACAGCTATAGATTTGGTTTAATTTTTCATTCCTCAGAGTAGATAGTAATGTACCGATCGCTTTTGGATACGGAACGACTGTAGATTCGGTTAATTTTTTTTTTTTTTTCATTGAATTTGCTGTGTTATTTCTCAGCTTCCTTATGGTACATTGAACAGTATTTTATTGCTTTTTTTTTTTTTTTTTTGTTTTTTTTTTTTTTTTTTTTTTTTTTTTTTTTATTTTTTTTTTTTTTTTTTTTTTTTTGTTTTTTTTTTTTTTTTTTGGGGTTTTTTTTTTTTTTTTATTTTTTTTTTTTTTTTTTTTTTTGTTTTTTTTTTTTTTTTTTTTTTTTTTTTTTTTTTTTTTTCGGGGAGCAGGGCGAGCCGAAAGTGCGCCAGGAACCGCCATATTACTATCTACGTATATATATATTAGGGTGGTATAGGAGAGATGTCTGGAAACACCCAAATATATCCTTTAATAATTTAAATATAAATTTGAAACCTCTTACAATCGTGATAGAGATTGGGCATCTTACTTTTTGGAACAATGTTTTGTTATGTCACACCAACGGGGGACGTCCTGGGCCGAGGGTAAATCGTGAATATTCTTAATGGAAGCCTATACCTTGTGATACATAATTTTTAAAGGTAATAGCTTACTGAATTGAATGCCACAAACCGCATCTCAAGGGAATTATTCTATCAGAAAATAGAGCACTTTTAGTATTGAAAATTTAACTGATGTTCAACAATGTAATTTTTAACATGGTTCTTGCCACAAAATGTGTTACACTAATTTTTTTAGCATTTTTTTTAAATGTTCAATTAAATTAAAACAAAAATTTCATTTTAAGCTGGTTCTATTAGCACAAATTTGCCAGTTTTTATTACAGTACAATTATGGAAATACTTATGTTATTGATTTCTTATTACAAATAAAAAATAATGTATGCTGTTAGAAAAAGTCTTACAACAAACGTTTTACCTGCATTTGGTGTCAAAGCAATTGTTCGAACTGTGTTCCTTCTTCTACGGTTTGACAATGAGCCAATCTTGTGTAAAATGATTCGACAGAGTTGCCTAACATTTCTTCAGTTATCAAAGCAATCTCCTCTATAATCCTGTTTCTTAGGTCTTCCAAATTATGAGGCTTTCTTCTATAAACATTGGATTTTAAATGACCCCATAGGAAATAATCGATTGGTGACAAATCCGGAGATCTTGGAGGCCATTCGATTTCTCCTCTTCGGCCAATCCATTTATGAGGAAACCTTAAATCCAAATACTCTCTTACCTGTCTCCCATAATGGGGTGAGCACCATCCTGCTGAAACCATACATTATCAAAGTATTCTCCTGATGCAATTTGAATAGCTGGGATTATTTCATTTTGGAGCATATTGTAGTAAAGTTCGGCATTTAAATTTCCATTGATGAAAAAGGGCCCAACAATTTTTGTTACCTAAAATTCCACACCATACGTTCAGTTTTTGTGGTTGCTGTGAATGGGACTCAGTAATCCAATGTGGGTTTTCACTAGTCCAGTAACGGCAATTGTGCCTGTTAACATTGCCATTTAGGAAAAAAGTTGCCTCATCAGAAAATAGTATTTTGGTCAGAAAATCTCTATTGTCATCACATTTGCGCATCGCAAGTTCACAAAACTCAACTCTTCTGTCGTAATCATCCTCACTTAACTGTTGGACTAAATGAACTTTAAATGGTTTGTATTTATTAATTTTCAAAATCTTACTCACAGACATAGGGTGCATATCATGTTGCTGTGCAGCTTTTCTGAGCGATGTATGTGGGTCTTCAATAAATGTTTGCAAAACATCTAGTGCATGTTCTTCATCTGTTGCAGATTGTATCCTACCCGACTTTGGCCGATTACGTACACTCCCTGTCATTTTCAAAACGCTCAATAGTTTTTGATATTGTTGAAACACTTATGGGATTCCTTTCTGGGAAAGTGTCATTAAACAAATTACAAACTTCCCGATAAGATCTTTGACGATCGCCATATCCTCGCATCATCAACAGAGTAGTTCGTTAAAATCGTAGTCAAATTCAATGCCTAAATAGTGAAAGATTATAGGTAAAATCTTCTCATAATAAACGTGTGTATTTAAACCTACAAACCTAATGTATTCTTTGAAAAGGAAAAATAATTTTGTCAACGGTTCCAAGAGATAAGTAAAAATTTTTGTTCTTTTTTCTAAATTCTGAGACAAATTTTGTTTGCTTCTTATCTCCATATTGTAATTTTCTAAGCAGATTATTCCAAATGTGTTAGCTTATTTCGAAATTTCTTAGGGTTTAGGTCTTTCATACAAAATTAAATTACAATCTCTACAAACTAATCTTTTATCAATAATTTCTCCTCTATTATAAACACTTGTAACAGTTGGCATTATACTCTTCCATTTACAAAAAGAATAAATGGAAGCTATGGAACTAAGTCTGCCGAGATATAAATTTTTCAGCGCAAATGTTTATGTTTATATTTCAACTACCGAGATAAAAAGAAATGATTTTTATTTTATTATTCAACTATTTAGGATATTTTGTCTATGATTACAAAGATTATTACGGAAGAAATCGAGATTTTTCATCAGCGAAAGAGTATATTTTTAAAGTTTTAGAAGGAATGAAAGAGAACAATATGAACATCATTAACTACTGAATTTCTCTAATATCGTTCTTAATCACATCATAGGCTCTAAAAAAATTTCTCAGAAACCACAACCACATAACAAATCGCGTTTGTAACAGCATTTTGAAAATCCATATTGATAATTATATCGTTCTTTGAACTAGAAATATTTGTCAAACTCTTTGTTGTATCAATGACATAAATGGGTCTATTTGCTATAAATTCTTTGGGGTTGTAATACATTTCCATATTTTTGTAGTAAACTTTCTTAAAATCTTGATACATCTGATACATGATTCTGAAAAGACCTCCGGAAATGTTTAAATTTTGTAATTCATCTGGATAATAAGAACCGTTTCAATTTTACTCTGATATTTTTTACATCCAAACTATCAAACTTTGAAGGATTTTTTTCTTGATTATTCTGTCTATCTGTTTGAAAACCTATGATAACGAACTTGGGATTGAAGATATTTTCTATAAATATTTGTGATATCGAACGAATAAGTTGTTCCGGAAATACCTTTTTGTTCAATACATTGCCAATCTAGAAAATTAAACGTGATGTTTTGAGATTTTATAATTTCATCAATCAACCTAATTTTACTCGTGGTTTTGTAATCAATCATCGGAACGCTAATGAAAAACTCGTTAATTGTAATTTTGCCATCAACAGGCATAACATTTCCAGTTGCAGTCTTCAGAATCACATCATCGTCTTCTGCTCTTATAAAACTTAGATAAAATCCTCCTTTATAGATCGGAATAGTAACATTTTCAAAAAAATCCTAAGCCGAAATGTGCTAAATCACCGACCCGCTTCAAATTGTCCAAATTTAAAAGTTGATTCAAAACTGTTTGAAAATACATCACTTTTGGAATAACAAATAGTTCCTTTAATTGTGCTTAATTGGCCACAGTTTTCGACTTCTTCTATCAATTTATTGTGTTTTCTTACTTCAATCTTAGAAAATAAAAACGGTATAAAATTATCGATTAATCTAACATTATCAGTTCCAAGATATGCTTGACCATCTTGTTTTGTTAAAGTTCCAGAAATATAAAACTGGAAGTTAGACGAGCAAAAGTTATCTCCAAAATCAATATTAAACTCAGTTCTTTTATTCGGTTCATTCAAATGTTGTTTACTAATTGGATAGAAATTTTTAAACTCCGCCCTTTCAATATCACTAGCATACTTTCTGTAGTCCACCATTTAATAAGAGAAAAATTTAAACATCATGTATAAGAAAGATATCATTTTTTTCATCGATCTAATGTACGTTTTTATAAGAAAAGATATAAATTAGAGTCATTTTTTAATGATCTACTTCGTCATATTCAGGATTCTCTTCCTTAAATTTTGCAATTTCGGCCACATATTTCAATAAAATCTGCACAGGATAGTAACCGCTATCTATAATATTGTTCCAATCAACTGTATCTTTATTTTCATCCAAAAACTTTAGACTCAAGTGTTGATAGAGACAAAGAACAGACATATGATCTTTTAATTGATAATGTATATTTTCTTGAATGAACTCTGGGGACAGAGTTTGATATTTAGCAATGTTATACCAATTCAATTTGTTTACGTATAATCTCATCATATCTTCGGATAATTCATATTTTTGAGAAATGTCATCCCAATGTTCTTTTTTCAAATCTCTTTCGTGTTGCATTATAAAAAGATCGAAAGCACTGTAATGTCCCGCCATCTCTATTTATTAAGAAAAAATTTCAAGTTTTTTTATAAATTGACTCTTTTTTGAGTTACATTCAGCACATTTTCCCGAAAATTCTTTTAACTCCATTGATGTTTGCATAGTATTTTATATCATTTGTTGCAGTTTTTTCTTTACATCTCACACAATATATGAGCGCCATTTATATAAGGAAATTTTATCATGCATAAAACCCTACGCGAATACCTATTTCAGTAAGATCTTCCTCCATATTATTAAGTTTTTTTTCTAATTTTTGAAATTTGACAGCATAAGAATCATTGTATTCAACAAATTTATGACCAATATTCTCAAAAGTTTTCGTAGCATCTAAACTAAACTTATCAAAAGACTCTTTAAATTTAGTAAGTTTTTCATTAATTTCACCAACATCGTCTACTGATCTTCTATTTCTGGCTTCTAACTTATCATAGACTTCTGTCGTAAAATCTTTAACATGCTGTTTATGATTCTCATAATTTTGTTTTAGTTCATTAAACATTTTAATAGGATCTTCTAATTGAATCATTACAACAACATCAAATGGATTAATTCCTTTACTAACACCGCTAATTCTTTTTCCTTTAAAATCTAAGGCATTTTTAACATTCGGATCATGTAAATCAACAATATCGATGTTTTCTGATAATTTTAGAGGTTTTTAAAATTTGTTCTTTAACAACAACATCATGTTTGTCAATACCAGGTCGAACACCGACAATTCTTTTTTTATTAGCCAAACTAACATAATTCTTTTCAACTTTGATCGCTTCAGTAATTTTATCAGCTTTTTCGATATGAGACATTAAATTGGTAAATAATTTTTTTACACCATCATCAACTTCTTTTTTCCAATGTTTTTATTTTATCAGCAACTTCATTTGAACTCATGAAATTTGCAAGTTTGTTATCATATTCTGCTTTAAAATCTTCAATCTCGACAGCAAACGTATCTGAATCTGGAAGGTTTTGTAATAAATTTTCTAACTTGTTATCAAACTCATTTCTCAAACTATCAAAATTCAAACTATTATCTACATTTTGAATAATTTGTGTTCCAAATACGTCAAAAATATTTTGTGAATCCATATTTATTAAGCAATAATTTGTTAACAACTTCTTTAAAATCTTTACCATTACTCAGTTCATTCAACACAAAAACACATAAATGACCACAAATTGGGGGATCTTTATAGTCTTGAATCTGAGAATCATTGTAGTAGACGCTTGATTTTTTCAAATATTTGATCAATTCTATAGGTGGTTTGTCCTCAATTCTTCCATACGAATCAAAATAACATGCATTCTTATCATTTTTATAATAACAAACCCAATGCGTTCCACTCCCCAAAATCGAGTCTAAATTCACAATTCCACATTCAAATTTCTTAACTTTTTCGGGTAATGTATCTCTCATGAAAATTCCTCTAAAATGTTTAATATTTTTGCAGATTTCTTCCAATTCTCCGAATGTTAAGGGTTTAAAATTTTTTTTTCAATGTTTGATTTCACGTAATTCAAAGTTTTTTCATCTAATCCAGATCCTGTAACATCTTCCAACTCTTTATCTAACCAATTTAAAATGTTTCGAACAATAGGAATCACATCCTTTTTAACGATTGGAGCAGCTTTACGAACATAAGGAACAACATTTTTAACAACTGGAATATTTTCTCCAAAATCTAATAAATCTTTCAAAAGTCCACCATTTTTAAGTTCTTTCAACTGATTATAAGAAAATTCTATTCTGGTTCCTTTATTGTTTTTCTTATGTTTTTCGAGTTTATTGTATTGTCTATTTGTTAAAAATATCTTATCTTCGCCATTTTTTAGTTGATCTATTTTAAATTGAATACTAACGGGTATTTTTTTCTTAAAAGCGGATTTTATTTTTTCTTTCTGATTTTTGCTGAAATTTACGTTCACCTCCATTTATATAGTTAAAATTTCAAGTTCTCTTCAATTCCCATTCCTAGTTTTCTCTTCAAAAACATTGCTCCAACTGTTGGAAGTGCAACAAATCTTTCACCTAAACTAGCATCTTTTGATAAAAATCTATCCATTGCCTTATCTTGCAAAACTTTATCTGCTATATGTCTGGAATTTGTGTCACTATGTTTTGCATAAAAAATATCGTGTTCCATAGCAGCTTGATCTAATTTATTTATACCAGGATCTCCTCTTTGTAGTCTTTTTTCGAGTTTTGTGCCAGGCCCCAGATACTGATAAGTTGGTACGTGTAATTCAAAAGGTAAATTGTTGATAAAATCATTCAAAAGTCCGCTACCTTCAATCATAGATGAACTTATTGCTGGCAAAACTCGCTTTAAATATTTAATTCCATCAGGTTTTTCAATCAATTCATCAAGTTTGTTCGAAATAAAATCTTTAATCGCTTTCTTTTCGTTCAAAAAATTGTTGTTTCCAGCCTTCTCTTGAGCATAAATATAATTTATAATTCCATCGAGTTTTGTCAAATCGTCGATATATCTGTACTCAATCTTATTATCATTGTATTTTCTTACACCTGATCCTTCGATTCGTTTTTCCCAAATTGGTTTAATCAAATTGATATATTTTTTACCTCTACTTGACTTAGGCTTCTTAGTAGATGGATCATTATTTTTGTAAATTGAGTCAGATTCCCATAAAATTTCTGTATACTTTTTCAAATCTTCTTCAGAATATAAATTATCTTTTGGAACGTCATTGTCTGTTAATAATCTCCATAAACCTTGAGTACCTTCGTACATTTTTTCATTAATAATTATATCATTTTGTTCAAAATTAACGGGTAAATTTCCAATCATAAAACTTTTCTTTTTTCTATCCCAATACAAACCAAATTTATCATCCTTCGCTCTAGGAAGAAATTTTTTTAACCAATTTCACCAATTATTATATCCGTTGTTCCAGGACTTATTGGTTCAACTATGGTAGAGTCTTCAATGATTCGAGGTCTAAATGGTGTTGAAGATGGTAATTTTGGCAATTCAAACTCAGATTCTGGAATCGAAATATCGGCAAATTGTCGTACAACTGGAACCAAATTCATTAAATTTTGATTATCGCTTAAAACATTTTCAATTTTGCCCTCAACATTTTTTATTGCAGAAGTTACAGGTTGATTAATTTTTTGAATAAGTTCTTGTTCTTCTTCATCAATTCGAATCTGTTCTTTAAATTCTTTGATTAATTTCTTTTCGATTTGATCAAGTTTTTTCGCTTCTTCAGAAGTTACGTTCACCATTTATTTAGGAAAATTTTGAAACGTGGAACACGAAACGTGGAACGTAAAACGTGAACGTGGAACGTAAAAACGTGAACGTGGAACGTAAAAACGTGAACGTAGAACGTAAAACGTGAACAGATTTACCGTTTTTTCAGTTGTTTTCATAATGTAAATAAAAAGTAAAGATAATGTAAAAATAATTGTAACAAATATTTTATCAAGTAGATTTGCCAGACCACTGAGCAGCATTTATATTAGAAAATTTATTCAAATATTTACCATTTTTAGGCTTCAAAGTTAGATTAATAGTTAAAAATCCGTAGTCTTCTTTCCAAATTTTATCACATAATTCATTAAAGTGGTTAAAACTCATATCAGATCCCACATAATTGTTGTAAATTTTTCTCGAATAGTGATCGTCTTGCTTAAAAAACACACAACATATTCAAATTATTTCTTATAACTTGTTTATTAACCTTTGAAAAGCATTGAGAAAGATAGATACAAGAGATATTTTTGTGACGAGACATTACGAAATATTCCTTGATAACGTCTTGATTTTCCAAAATACAATCATCAAAAACGATTAAAGAATTCGGTTTACATTCGCTTAACGGAACTATGTCCTCAGAAGCATTATAAAAATGTGATACCTTTTTGCTTAAGTTTTTCTCAATATTTTCAAATCTCTCTTGCAATTTTTTATAAGCGTCTTGTTCTAAAGATTTACTAAAAACATACAAATTGGAATAAGGAATCAACCTATTGTAGATAAAATTCAATAATAAAGTTGTTTTTCCACATCCACTTGAACCAACAATTAACAATCTGATTGGTTGATCTTTCTTATTTTCTTCAAACGTTTGAAGTTTTATCTGATCTTTTTGCTTTAAAAATTTCTCCATTTAAATAGAAGATTTTCATCTTGAAGCAACGCTTGCGAAAATGAAGCTGTTCAAGTTGACTTCAGAAAGCTCTAAATTAGTTTTAAACTTGGAACATCCTATACACTTAGAGGAAGAATCAAATTATTTTATCGGTTTAAGCGGTTTTTATTCTGACAATTTTGTAATAAATATTAGTGAAAGTTCTCCTTATTGTATAGGATTTAGTGAGAAGAACATAACAAAATATTATGGTTTAAACAAAGGATATTATACTTTCGATCAAATTAAAAATTCCCTTAAAAATTATCTGAAAACATTCAAACAATCAGATAAATCTTTAAACTTTGACGAAAACAAGTTTGAAATGCAAAAAAATTATCTCTCTAATAAAATTCAAATAAAATAATCACCAGTAAGAATAATGTTTTCAGCAATTATTGTAGATTTATTAGGGTTTGTTCAAGAAACTATTGAGCCAAATCAGGTATATTTAGGAAATAAAACGCCAAAATTTAGACCTTTCGATGTAATTGAAGTGCACTGCAATCTCGTTGAACCTAGTTTTGAAAATCATACCGAACATTTACACAAAGAATCTGAAATTTTGTACACTTTTTTCCCAAATGTTGCGTATGGATCAAAAATCAGTGAAAAACCGAATGAAATCGATTATATTCCAATTAGAAAAAATATTAAAAGAATTCAAAAAATCGTTCTGACTATTCAAGACTCTGAAGGAAATCTATTAAATAATGAGAGTAAAACAACAATATATTTAAGATTGTCGAAAGAATGATGAATCAAGGGGGAACGAATCGTTCTTACCTTCAAACTTTCCAAACGAGTTGATAATGATGATAAATACCAATACTTTTATCTAAAAAGATAAGGTAGCCCTCGAGGGCCACCTCACAAATATTCACAAAAAAATACGAATAAAGACAATGTTAAAGAAAAATATAAAAAAAGCTTCGAAAACATAGATTCTGACAAGGGTATCGAATCGCGACTCTTACAAAAAAACACTGTTTTTATCAATGAATCTGGACTTTACACTCAAAATAAAAATTACTAGTTAAATTTTATTTCTATCTAAATGGAGTCAGTTGTAGACCTACTCAATAATCAACTAAAATTCAATAACAAACATATCTTTACGATTGTTGACGAAAACAATGTGATCTGGTTTAAGGCTAAAGACGTAGCAAAAATTCTAGAATATGAAAATACTATGCAAACGATCAGAATAAACGTTGACGAAGATGATAAAAACTTCTATTTTAATCTAAATATAAGGGGGGCTATAAATAGCTTACCTTCAAACTTCCAAAATAACACTGTTTTCGTTAATGAATCTGGACTTTATTCTTTAATTTTGAGATCGCATAAACCAGAAGCGAAATTGTTTAAAAATTGGGTTACGAAAGAAGTATTACCTTCCATTAGAAAATATGGTGAGTACAAACTCAAAAACGAAAATAAGCAGTTAAAAGATGAAATAAAACAGTTACAAATTAAAGATGAAATGAAAATCATTGAAAATAGAGAATCAAGAATTGCGAATGGAGTTAATGAAACCAGATCTTGTTTGTAAAGATTTTGATAAGAAAAAACACCATGTTTTTTGTGTTAATTAAGAAGAATCACATGTGGGAATGGCCTTATTACGTTATCAGAGCTCAGAAACGAGAAATACCAAACCGATTAAAACATCTAAAAATAAATTATCCTGAATTAGAGATTTTGTTCATTGATGACGAACCAAATTCTATCAATCTGTATAACCAAATGAAAGAATCTTTGAATATTTTATACAACGGAAATCATTTTACTACAAATATGGCAGAATCTCGACTGATTTATAGAATATCTAAATTACACGATGAAAATGTTAAACTCTCGAATTATGATATTTTGTTTGTAAATGTCTTTTAAGACTATAGAATTGTTGAATTTCCCTTCCGCATACGCAATGAACTGGTCCAGCAAAGATTTCTCTAATACATTCTTTACAATATGCTTGTTTTTTATCTTTACTATAATGCCAATTGTTAAATTCAGAAATATTCTTAACTATTTTACAGCGTGTGCATTCTTTCTCTTCTAAAGTTAATTTTTCCATTTTATCATATAATTCTTTTCTATATATTTTTTCACAAGCCTTACAATAAGCTTTCTTTCTATCTTTACTATAATGTCGATTGTAAAATTCAGAAATATTCTTAATTTCTTTACAAATGTGACACTCTTTCTCTTCCAAAGTTAATTTTTCCATTTTATCGTATAATTCTCTTGCATATTTTTTACGACAATCCTTACAATAATAGTATAATCCATCTTTTCTAAGCTTATCTTTATGAAATTCTTCAAAATCTTTAAATTCCTGACACTTTATACATTTCTTTTGAGACTCCATTTATATAGAAAAAATCTTTGACTTTCTCAATTCATATTCATAAAACTTTCCGGTTATTTCTTCATTATTTAAATCTTTTATACTATAAGTTACAGGATCTGTGTTATTAATTTGATAAATCACAAAGATTTCTCTTGACCAATTGTTCTTATATTTGTTCGAAAATGTTTGTTTTTTACTAACAATTCTTACATGATCATTGACTTTAAATTTAGTTTTCGTGTGAATTTCTGGTGGTAACATACTTGAAAACGGTCTCTAATAACTCCTTTTCTGCATCCTTATCTACGTCTTTGGGCTTCATTTTGATTGTGCTGTGAACTGTATCGTTATAATTGTTTACGATTTTTTGAAGAATATCGATCCATTTAAAGTTTTTATTAATCTCAAAAATTACTTTCATTCTCTCATTTTGAGTTCTGTTATATCTCTCTACAATACTTGATTTCTCTTCGTTTTCAGTATGATAAATCTTAATGTTGTATTTTCTCAAAACTTCGTTAAATTCTTTATTTTTAAACTCTAAACCCTTATCTGTATGAAGTAGATTTGGCGGTTTGTGATTGATCTTTATCGCGTCTTTTACTATATCTTCGAAGGCTTTTGAAACATCTTTACCGTTTTTTCTTTTGATAGCTCTTGACCAAGCATATTTTGAGAAAGTATCAATAACATTTAACATATACTTAAATCCATCATTTTGATCTGAATAGTTAGACATTATAACTAAATCTGCTGCCCATAAATCGTCAATTCCTAATGTTATAATTTTTCTCTTTTTAAACTTTTTTCGTACTGGTGCATGAATTTCTCGAGCTTCAATCTCTATCTCATCTTTAGTCTTAGATTCTTTCTTTACTTGTTTTTCATTTGGATTCTTTATAAATTTACTCTTATTTGTCTTACATTTTGAACATTTTGCTGCAATTCTATACAATCCGTTTTGAGTTTGAACGATTTTAGAATCTATATTTTTCGTTTTTTTCTTGCATTTGTGGCAGTGAATCAAATCATCTTCCATTTACATGTCAAAGTTTCCAAGTTTATTTAACTCATCTAATATATCAGATTTTGCTTCATTTTTATAGCCATAAGGTACTGTATCGATCTTATTTTCTAGAACGATTCTCTTATCATCTTTAGCGTTCAGTGCCAGCTTGTTTATGGTGATGGTATACAATTCATGTTTATAGCTTTTGATTACTGTCTTCTCCCTAAATTCTTCTTTATCTTCGAACAAACATCTCTTCAAGTTTTCGATATTTATTGTTTTATTTACAACGCTTCTCTTAATTCCTTTACATCTTACTGGATTTTTGTCTAGATATTTGTACGAGTACATCTTTGATCTCAATCCACAAAATTCTTCTAATATCTCGCCGTTCAATTCGTCTTTGAATTTCCCTATACCTTCTTATTTTTAGTAGTGAAACATTCATGATCTTTTGGATAGTCGCTCGTATCGAAATCATCTATATTTTCTTTAATAATTTTAAAAGGATCTCGTT
Source organism: Homalodisca vitripennis (assembly GCF_021130785.1). Taxonomy (NCBI): domain Eukaryota; kingdom Metazoa; phylum Arthropoda; class Insecta; order Hemiptera; family Cicadellidae; genus Homalodisca; species Homalodisca vitripennis. The sequence goes on from NW_025783657.1 coordinate 21,277, forward strand.
TCAATTCTAGGAAATAACTGTCTGTATCCATGTAACACAGATTCAAATCTGGATCAAACTTCTTTAATTTGTTGTAATAAAACTCGTACATTAGCAATTTTGAGAGGTCGAGAACTGAAAATCCTATGTAAATCGGTTTGTTAAATTTAACCTTTTGTTTGTACATGTGACTCGCTATACAGTTGTCGTCAAAGATGTTAAAGCATTTGAAATTTGTTTTCTTAGCTTGTTTCATTGAAAATTCTTCATTTCCTAGTCTAATATCACATCTGTTTCTCACATTTTCCATAGATTTTCCAAAAACAGAGTTGTTCATCAGCTTGTAAAAATCTTTCTCAAAGTCGCTTGTAGCTTTGGTTCTCATACTAGTATTAAAATCAATGTAATCTTTCATAAAAGGCTTCTGATCGAATGCGATAACTCTATTCACATGTTTTAACACCATTCCTTGTTCCAGATAGAATTTCAAATTTCTCGAATGAACAACATATTCAGTTTTATCCAGTAGAGTTGTGCAAAGTTTGTTGTTATAATGTTCTGGAGCAAGAGGCAAATCTTTATGATTTTCATGTAAATTCTTCGGATATTCTAGATCGACTTCGAGAATATAGCCATAATCTTCTTCTCCTGTGAGTTCTAAAATTGTTTCTTGCCATTCTGCAGTTGTATACGTTTTAGGATCCATCCACTTGATTTCGTTATATGGTAAATTTTGCATTAGGCCATACCCATAAAGGTTATTAGCATCGACGTACAACAGATAGTTTTCGGGCTTTGTCTTATCAAAATCTTTTAAATATTTGTTATTTGCTTTCACATATCGTTTAATACATTGAGAAATGCCTCCGCGAATACCTTTTTCGATCAATCAAATACATATTATAATCACTAATTAATTGTAATTCTATATTCGTTAATTTTAACATAGCATCCCATGCAAGACTGGGAGCTGTTAGATAGTGTGCTGGATCAAGTTTATAGCAATTCAAACAAATATTCCTAAAATTTTCAAAGATATCAGCGAGCAATAGAACATCTTGAATGTTATAGAGATCGGAGTAATTTCCTAGATTTTTTACTTTTAATTTGTTCCATACATTTAAGTAGTGTTGAAAATCTTTCTCAGATATGCTCTCGTCTGTCAAAAGTGAATAGAAAATCTTGAATTCTCAATTCTTCTGTGTAATCAAGTTTTTCAATACTGTCGATAAATTCGTAAGGAAATATGCCTTTTCCAGATAGAATTTTAAAGATTTCTTCTTCGTCATTTGGTTGTCTATCTAGAATTGCGTTCAGACCATCTTGTATTAAAATGATTTGTATGTTTGAAGTCTTCTCTCTTTAGATTTTTAGCTAACTTTTCAATAGACGATGCCATAAATCTGAACGTGTCTACGAAAGAAAACTTGATGAACTTTCTTGGTTTATCATCTTCAAACTCATACCCATATCCTGAATTTACTGAATAATTTATATATTTCTCATCGGTGTTTGCGATCAAATCAACATTACCATACTGTTTTGCCAACTCTTTTATGTACAAATGAGTATCGTAACATGACATATTGTGGCAGAAAACTGGAATATTTTGTGGAAATTTTAGATTCAGATTACAAGATAAATGAGCAGCACCTCGAAATTTACCTGTTAAATGACAATGATCTCGTACTTTTTTTCTTGTTTGATTATCAAAACCCTCACATTCACAAATATGACCAAATACTAGAATTTTGATACGAAATTACTTCTTCTTCAGTCAATTTCATAGGTTTTTTGTTCTTAGAATTATACTTTTTAGCTATGTATTTCGATAATTTATTAAGTTCTTCAAACAATTTTGCAGCAGGAACATTTGGCAAATCTTCTTTCATTTTTTGCTCGATAACATATCGGCTTGTACATACGATTGGTCACATTAGACACTAAGTATAGAGTAAAACCATATGGAATGTGCTTCTGAATCTTGGTTGTGATCGATTTTTGCGGATTGTTTTTGCATGTGGGAATCTTCTCTAATATGCTTTCAAAATCCATATAAATAACGTAAGGATGAGAAAATTTCTTTTGATAATTAGTAAATGATGTTGTTTGACCTGGAAACGGCATAATTGGCTTACAAACTTCGTGTTGCTTGCAAATTTCTAAATGATCTGTTAAATCTCCAGATTTGTAGAAATGGCTTAAACATCTTCTACAAAGAAATTTTTTATTTTTACACTTAGATAACTGAGAAAATACAAGTTTGTTTAAATCTGTTATCAAAACATAATGAGATTTGTTCATCTTGTTTAACATACAATAAATCGATTTCTAACTCGGCATCATAAATTTCTGAAATTTGCAACGGAACAATATTGAGTTTTTTCATCAAAACTATAGGACATTTACAGACATTTTCGGATAATTATACTTTGCTTTACTGCTTCGTTTTTCAAATAATTGTATATCTTTTAAAGACATAGGATAGTCGAACCCAGAAAATATCTCGTCATTTACAAATTTTTCATATTGTTTTGCTCTGTCTACATGAGTTTCTGGTTTTTCAATAGCACATCGGATAGAATAAATAAAGCAATAATCATCTTTATTTTTGATATTTATACAAGCTTTCTTATCTTTGATTTTCTTTGGTAAATCGATATATGATCCTGCGTTCATAAATTCGTGTTTATTAAGGCTCAAAATCAGTTGTTTACAGCGTTTTAATGTCCATCCAGAACCTCGATTTGGATGATTTGTCTGTTCTCGATGTGTTAATTTATTAAATTGCTTAGTAATAAAGTCGTTTATGTCAAAGATTTCGTCTGCTTTTATAGTAAAGTACATTGGACAAGTTTGTGTTTCACCGTTCACTAAAGTACGTTCGTATTCGCATTCTAAAGAGAGATAGCCCTTCATATTTTTAACGGTTTCTTGAAATTTTTCGATTAAACTTTTAATTTCTGGACGCAAAATAGAAAGATATTTGTAAATTGACATGAAATTTTCATTTAAATTCGTTTAAAATGTATTGCTTGAAAAGACCATGGATAGAGGATAAAACTTCGACATCAATGATATTTTCTGGTTTCTCATTAAGAGTTTTGTCAATTTCTTCGATAATTTCAGACTTAGTTTTATCGTTTGTTTCAATGGACAATTTCTCAGCGATTGATTGAATTTTTTCATCTTTAAATAGATTGAGATCTTTTTTACTTTCCTTAAAATTTTTCTTTAGTTCACGCAATTTTTTCTATATTATACATGTTTTTGGTGATCGGCAATTTGATTTTTCTTTAGCCCAAGTCTTCAAATAATTTAGTTCTTTTTTCATAAATATCTTTTATTTTTCAGATGATTCTTTGACTTATAATGCCTGGTAAAATGATGTTCAAAAACATCTTTTTTGCAGTATGGGCACTCTATCTTTTTTCCGCTCCATATTTAAAGAGCAAAAATTTTGTAAACTAAAATTTTGAGAAGTGGTGATTTTTGACACAAATCAGCACAAATTGTAGTAAAAAACAGCTGTAGATTCTTTTCTATTTATTATAGAAAAAATCTGTAAACTAAGACTTAAATTATTGAAAAAATAGTTATAGTTATAGTAATAAAAGTACTTTTATTACTATATTGGTTTGTAGGGGGTAATTTAAATTCTATAATACTATTTTTTCAATATTTTTTTCTTTAACTTTTCCAAGATTTTTCCATTAAGATTTTAATATATTTACAACAGAATTTTCGAGAAATATCGTTCACATTATCAACTTTAAAAGCTAAAAATTCGCAATAATTAGAGACAATTCAGTAGATTTTCAGGATTTTTCAAAAAACTCTAGTATATGCACCTTAAGAGCTGTGGTTTTGACCCTAAAAAACCGTGTTTTTTAGGGTCAAAAACCCCGGTTTTTTGTGTATTTTGGAAGTATAGTTTGATTTTTCACCTTAAAAGTGTAGAAAGTATTAATTTTTTTCTATGTAAATGGCGCTGTTACAAGAGTTGAATAAGGTTGGTGATTTAAAGTTCAAAGAATACAAGAGATTAATAGGAATTAGAAGAAAATAAGAAATACAAAATTTTGAATCTGGAGAAAATGAAAGATAAATTCGGGTTTACAATAATTGCCGAGTTGGAAGATTGTAAAGTACACTTACCGAACAGATTTTTGACTGTTTTGGATGAAAAAAAGATTAAAGAATTGAACAAAAATGAAAAATTACACTTGGTTGTTACTGGAAAGAAGACTATTAAAGATAAAGACTGTGTTACAATTAACTTCGTGGAATAAAGATTTCGAAGATTTCTGGATTTTTTCATTAAAAACACCTTAAGAAATTAGAAGCCTACAAATGAACAGTAAAACAGCTAAAGATTCGGTTTATTTAACATTCGTTGCTTTCCTGTTAGATTTTATTAGATTTGTTTTATGGTTTCAATGGGACAGTATTTTACATTCGTGGTTTCCTGTTAGATTTCTTAGATTTGTTTATTGTTCAATGGACAGTATTTTACATTGTATTTTCAGACTGTCCCAAAAGTGGTCTAGAACCCTTACATTCATATCTACTTATATTCAATCAGTATGTTTGGCTTAACCTCAGAATTCAAATCACCAGTGTTAGTCTTTTTTATTTTCATGCTTTGTGCTACAAATTGAGACCCTTGTTTATGTTTCAGGTCTGCTGTTGTGTCCAAGGGATCCTTTCCCATGCATGTTGGCGTCCCCTCTGTGTTGTCTTCCGTTATTTCTTGTAAGTTGTGTAGTTGCTTTACATCAACATACCAAGTAGTAGAAGGATCTCATTCCTAGAGGATCAAAACGAAAATGCGCATGTCTTTCTCGAAATACATGTTGCTTTGTGGGCGTAGAAAACTATTATTATTTACTAAATACCACTAAGAAAGATTTTGAGACAAGAGAATAATTTAAGGAAAGGAGTTTTAAAAATATCTACCAGTTCATTCTCTCCCAGTTATAGGAAGGAGTTTGCTTTATTAGATTAATTTATTCACTTTAGATAGTAATAAATCTACATGCTACTGTGGGTATAAAAATTGCAGTTTATCTATAGTGAGACAATCATTTCTGTTCCATTTAAACTTTTGGCCCTTAAGAGCCGATTGTAGTGAAACATTCTTACGTTTTTTCCATTAAAACAATGTTCAACCTCATGAAGTTTGTGGTATTATTTTGTACCCTAACATTATGAGAAAGTGTTCATTTAAAAAAATATTAATGAGCATCAAAACTTTTCTTTTTGTTTGTAAAGTGTATACATTTTTACTTTTT